>NC_087173.1:11690485-11695485 GCF_035594125.1 Scylla paramamosain
TGTCACCCTTTCTTCTCTGTTGGGCTCCTCCGATCACAATCTCATATCTGTATCTTGTCCTATCGCTCCAATCCCTCCTCAGGATCCCCCTAAGCGGAGGTGACTCTGCTAGTTGGGGGGACCTGAGGAGGTATTTTGCTGATTTTCCTTGGAATGACTACTGCTTCCGTGTCAGAGACCCGTCCTCTGTGTGCCGAAAGCATAATAGAGGTGACAGTGTCTGGCATGGAGGTGTACATTCCTCACTCTTTTTCTCGACCTAAACCTTCCAAACCTTGGTTTAACACAGCCTGTTCTCGTGCTATACATGATAGAGAGGTGGCCCACAAAAGGTACTTAAGCCTTCCATCACCAGAATCTCATGCACTTTATATTTCTGCCTGGAACCATGCCAAGTCTGTTCTCCAACTAACCAAAAAACTCCTTCATTAACAGAAAGTGTCGAAATCTTTCAAGATCTAACTCCACTCGTGACTTCTGGCATCTAGCCAAAAAAATTTCCAATAACTTTCCTCCTTCTTTCCCTCCTCTATTTCAACCAGATGACACCACTGCTATCACATCTATTTCTAAAGATGAACTCTTCACTCAAACCTTTGCTAAAAACTCCACCTTCGACGATTCAGGGCTTGTTCCTTCCTCTCCTCCCCCCTCTGACTACTTCATGCTACCTATTAAAATTCTTCACAATGATGTTTTCCATGCCCTCGCTGGCCTAAACCCTCGGAAGGCTTATGGACCTGATGGGGTCCCTCCTATTGTTCTCCGAAACTGTGCCTCAGTGCTTGCACCTTGCCTAGTCAAACTATTTCAACTTTGTCAACATCTACCTTTCCGTCTTGCTGGAAGTTTGCCTACATTCAGTCTGTTCGCAAAAAGGGTGACCGTTCTAATTCCTCAAACTACCGTCCTATTGCTTTAATTTCCTGCCTATCTAAAGTTTTTTTAATCTATCCTCAACAGGAAGATTCTTAAACATCTATCACTTCACAACCTTCTATCTGATCGCCAGTATGGGTTCCATCAAGGCCGCTTTGCTGGTGATCTTCTGGCTTTCCTTACTGAGTCTTGATCATCCTCTTTTAGAGATTTTGGTGAAACTTTTGCTGTTGCCTTGGATATATCAAAAGCTTTTGATAGAGTCTGGCACAAAACTTTGATTTTCAAACTACCCCTCCTACAGCTTCTATCCTTCTCTCTGTAACTTCATCTCGAGTTTCCTTTCTGACTGTTCTATTGCTGCTGTGGTAGACGGTCATTGTTCTTCTCCTAAATCTATTAGCAGTGGTGTTCCTCAGGGTTCTGTCCTGTCATCCACTCTCTTCTTATTATTCATCAATGACCTTCTAAACCAAACTTCTTGTCCTATCCACTCCTACGTTGATGATACCACCCTGCACTTTTCCACGTCTTTTCATAGACGTCCAGCCCTTCAGGAAGTAAACATTTAACGCAGGGAACCCACAGAACGCCTGACTTCTGATCTTTTTAAAATTTCTGACTGGGGCAGAGCAAACTTGGTATTGTCCAATGCCTCAAAAACTCAATTCCTCCTTCTATCAACTCGACACAACCTTCCAGACAACTATCCCCTCTTCTTCAATGACACTCAACTGGCCCCCTCTTCTACACTGACCATCTTCAATCTGTCTTTTACTTATAATCTAAATTGGAAACTTCACATCTTATCTACTACTACTACTGCTGCTGCTGCTGCTGCTGCTTCTGCTGCTGCTGCTACTGTTTCTTTTACCACCATCATCACCACCACCACCACCACCACCACCACCACCACCACCACCACCACCACCAACCACTACCACCACTTCTACCACTAATGTGATTATGATTATCGTCATCATCATCATCATCATCATCATCATTATCATCATCGTCGTCGTCTTCGTCGTCATCATCATCATCGTCTTCGTCATTATATTTAGCTTTCCCAGAACAAAACAAACAACAAAATAAGTATGTGTGGTCAGGAGTTTGTTTCTTGACTAATGGTTTGTTTGTTTTGCCTTGATCCTGACCTTGCGTGTGTGTGTGTGTGTGTGTGTGTGTGGGGGTGGGGGGGTGGGTGGGTGGGGATGGGTGTGTGTGGGTGTGGGAGAGCAGGATTTCCACAGCAAATTGTTTCTGCACTGAATAAGGATAACAGGAAGATGTGATGACGTGTGTTCAACTTTTCTTCCTTTTTTTCTATTCCTCTCTTTTCCTTCATCTTCCTCTTCAGCCTTCTCTTCTTCAGCCTCTTCAGCCTTTTCTTTCTGTTCCTATCTCCTTTTTTCTTATTCTTCCTTCTTTTCAGCCTCTTCCTCCTTTTTCCTCTTCCTGTTTCCTGATCCTGTTTTTCCTCCTCCTCCTTCTCAGTACTTTCCTCCTTTTTTTTCCAGTTCCTGTCTCTTTTCCTTTCTGTTTCTCCTTTTACTTAGTCTTTTCCTCCATTTCCTATTTCCATCTCTTCTTTTCTTCCTCCTCTTTCTCCTCCTTTATTGCTTTCTTCTTTGTATTTATATCTTCCTCTATCATGTTTTCCTTCTCCTCCTCCTCCTCCTCCTCCTCCTCCTCCTCCTCCTCCTCCTCCTCCTCCTCCTCCTCCTCCTCGTCGTCGTCGTCGTCGTCGTCGTCCTTTTCTCCTCGTCCTATATTTTTCATTATATATATATATATAGAGAGAGAGAGAGAGAGAGAGAGAGAGAGAGAGAGAGAGGGACGAGGGACGAGGGAATTACTTGTAAAATATTAAAATTTTGCTGATGATACAAAAAAAAAACCAGTGCAGCTTCCTCAGCATTCCGACGCCAACACATGCAAAGCGACTTAAACACGCTGGTTAAATGTTCAGAAACGTGGCAAATGAATTCTGACTTGGACAGATGTCACGTATTACATATTGGAAATAACAACCCGCATGAAAGCCACACAATGAACAACATTCACTTAAGTAGTGCTGATAGAGAGAAGGATTTAGGCGTCATAATTTCAAGACTTCAAATCTTGTAATCAGATAATCAAGCCTTGCAATCAAAGAGTACCAAAAACCGCTAATAAATTGGTTCGTTTTATCGGTCGATCTTTCAGTTTTAAATCAGAAAAGTTAATACTTGTTTTTTTTAATTCACTTGTACGCCTACATCTTGGCTATTGTGTACAATTCTGGTTACCTTATTACAAGAAGGACATCGAAAAAATAGAAAAAATACAGCGCAGGGCAACGAAAATGACACGGAAACTAAGAAACTAATCTTATGAAGATCGGCTCAATGAACTTGACTTATATCCCTTAACTAAACAGAATAAGAGGTGACCTCATCGAAATTTTTAAACTCTTCAAAGTTTTTGCGAACGTTAAATCAGAAAATTTGTTCACAATGTACCAGTCCAGCTCAGCTAGAAATAACGGTTTCAAAACATGCCCTCAGCGTTTTGTGATAAATGAGGCCAAGCATTTCTTCACTAACTGTGTCGTAAATATTTGGAATAGATTCCCCCGAATGTAGTCGGCTCGAATACAATATAAATATTTAAAAACCGCCTTGATAAATACCTGATGTCAAATCACCGGTTGTCACTGTTCACTCACTTATGAAAATCTTACCGTGGATATTTAGTCTTTCGGTGCAATAATATCTGTCATCTGACGAGGGTACATTTCACTGAGGAAAAAAAAACGCTAATTTACAACAAAGGAAATTAATCGCATTAAAGAGACCCTAGTAATGGCTAGGTTCCTCGGCGACTTACTGCTGACCCCCTCACAGTAATGACATAAGGGATCGAGTCCTTGCTGAACAACTAACCCATCACCATAGTCATCTTGTAAAAATGTATCCCATTCAATCAAATTTAAGGAAGAGTAAACGCCTCATCAGATGACACTAATAAAAATAGGACCGTATGTAGACTAGATGTGATAGAACTAAACTTCATCTCTTTTTTTTTTACTTTCCTCTCAAATTCCATGTTTTTTTTTTTTTTTTTTTTTTTTACAACATGGTATAATTTCCTTTTTCCGGCCAGCTTCGGCTAGAGGGATGGGGGAATGGGGAGGAGTCTTCTTCTGTGCTATCCTGTCTCTTCCACTAATAGTCAGAGTAGAATAGTTACCCAAACAGCCAAGCAAGGACCTGTAAGGGTCTGTTGCTGTTTAGTCTTCCTTTATATTATTTTTTCTCCTCCTCCTCCTCCTCCTCTTCCTCCTCCTCGTCCAGCTTTCTCGTGGCCCTTCAAACATTAATCATCTAGTTTCCACTGGCACAGGAGGAGATGAATGTAATGGAGGGAGAGGAGAAACGATGGGAGGGAGGGAGAGAAAGAGGTAAGAGAAATCTAGGACGAGAAAGTATCTATGGGTGAATGAGATGCGGTTCACATGCAGCGCAACACAACACACAGCACTTTTGGTAACATCCTGCTTGTTGTTGTTGCTGTTGTTGTTGTTGTTGTTCGTTTTTTTTCCTCATAATGTTTCTCTTTTTCTTCCTATTCCTTTTTTTCTTCCGTATATGATATAAAACATTCTTGGACACACACACACACACACACACACACACACACACACACACACACACACACACACACACACACACACACACACACACACACACACACACACACACACACACACACACACACACACACACACACACACACACACACACACACACACACACACACATATATATATATATATATATATATATATATATATATATATATATATATATATATATATATATATATATATATATATATATATATATATATATATATATATATATATATATGCGCGCGCACGCACGCACGCACGCAAGCACGCGCGAAAAGAACCAACTAAAGGATGAGAAAAATAAATACAGTGGAAAGAAGACTGCATGCAAATAGCCTTCAGCGCCACGTCGAGGAAGAAATAGTAAAACAGAAGCCGCCGCCTCCTCCTCCTCCTCCTCCTCCTCCTGCTCCCCCTCCTCCTCCTCCTCCTCCTCCTCCTCCTC
>NC_087173.1:11700485-11710485 GCF_035594125.1 Scylla paramamosain
TAATTCGGGAAATGTTTAGGCCTACGCAGTGGTGGGCACAGGTGAGGACGTATAGGTGTGCCGGCAGGTAGACAGGCAGACAGGTATAGGATAGTAGTAGTAATACCAGTAGTAGTAGTAGCAGCAGTAGTTGTAGCAGTAGTAGTAGTAGTAATAGTAGTAGTAGTAGTAGTAGTAGTAGTTGTTGTTGTTGTTGTTGTTGTTGTTGTTGTTGTTGTTGTTGTAGTGGAGAGAGAGAGAGAGAGAGAGAGAGAGAGAGAGAGAGAGAGAGAGAGAGAGAGAGAGAGAGAGAGATGCCCTCTCTGCGGGATAATACTCCTCTACCACACCTCTGATTGTGCCTGAGGAGAAGAGAGGCGTCTCCTCCTCCTCCTCCTCCTCCTCCTCCTCCTCCTCCTCCTCCTCCTCCTCCTCCTCCTCCTCCTCCTTCTCCGCACCTTCACGCGTCCTACTCTTCGTGTATTCCTTGAGGGCTTCGGGAAGAACGTGTGTGTGTGTGTGTGTGTGTGTGTGTGTGCGCTCTCTCTCTCTCTCTCTCTCTCTCTCTCTCTCTCTCTCTCTCTCTCTCTCTCTCTCTCTCTCTCTCTCTCTCTCTCTCTCTCTCTCTCTCTCTCTCTCTCGGAAGAAGAGAGACAAAAAATAAGGTGGAAGACTTCATTCGACCTTGAGAACGACCTCATCTCTTCCCTTACGACCTTCAGGTGGTGGTGGTGGTGGTGGAGATGGCTGTCAGTGTAGTACTGGCGACGGAGGGCAATGGCATTGTGATGGGGGTGGTGGTGGTGGTGGTGAGAGGTGGAGTTTGTCAATGATTGTGGAAAGGGATGGATTCTGCTGGTGGTGGTGGTGGTGGTGGTGGTGGTGGTGGGCAATGGTTGTACTGATAGATGTTTCTGACTGTTACGGTTTCTTCTCTTCCATTTTTTTTTTTTCTCTCTCTCTCTCCCTCTTCCTCATGACCCCATCATAGTACACTTTCAAAAGACATAACTTTCAACAGCAAGAGTGATTTGCAGTTTCATCTTTGCTCATTCAATTTGCTTGCGGTTACTGTGATAAATGAACGTCATGGTATCATTATCAGATAAAGGGTTAAGAGACCAGGGTGAGGAAAGAAGCGTGAGTGAGTGACTGAATTACTGCGCCGTAGTATTCAGTAGTAGGCAGTATGCACCTGCCGAAACGATGATTACTCCCAGTGTGGTCTAAAGCACTGGATCAGGGGGTGCTGTGAACTTACCATTAAACACAGCTGTGACCTCATCGAACGTTTCTCTTTGTGTCTCACAGCACAAGGGGGCAGTCACAGCCTGCCTTTCCTTCACACAAAGCTACAAGCACCTAATTACACACACACCCTTCACTCAAAATTCAAATCATGGCAACTCCTACACCAGCCTCGGAGTCCCCATCTGGGGAGGAGACCACAAATGTCCCCAGGTCAGACTGCTCTTCTGATAACGACCCTAAGTGTCTTGACACCACCCTCAACTTTTTCTTCATTAACTTCTGCAACATTCGCGGTCTAAGACCTAAATTTCAGTCTGTAGAACACCACCTCTCCTTTTCTAAACCTCATCTTCTTTTCCTCACTGAAACTCAGGTGTCTGAGGCAACTGATAGTAGCCCCTTTTCTGTTCGCTCCTACTTTCTCTATCTTTATTTTCAATCCAAAGCTGGATGTTGTGTTTATGTGCGCAGTAACTTGCTCTCGTGCCAACGCTCTTGAATCTTCCGAGTTTTCCACCATCTGGTTACGACTACAGAGTCACTCTCAAACTAAATTTATCTGTGTTGTATACTCTCACCTAACTCTTCTGACTATAAGAAATTCCTTGACTACTTAACTTCCAAAGTGGAGCACATTCTGACTCTCTTCCCTTTTGCAGAGATCTCCATTCTTGGAGACTTCAATGTTCACCACCAGCTTTGGCTTTCCTCTCCCTTCACTGACCATCCTGATGAACTAGCCTTCAACTTTGCTATCCTCCATGACCTAGAGCAATTGGTGCAACACCCTACTCGTATTCCTGACCGTCTTGGAGATACGCCCAACATTCTTGACCTTTTCCTGAGATGCCGGTCCCTATTCGGGACCGGCATCTCAGTTGGATTTTTTTTTCTTTTTTTTTAGGTTTTTTGTTGCCCTTGGCCGGTGCCCCTCCTACATAAGATAAATAAATAAATCAACTAGGCAATATGGCGCCGGGAGGAGAAGAGGGAGAGAGTGAGGGTGGCAGGCAAGGTTGAGGGTGGGCATGCTGCTGGAACAGAAAACATTCCTTCGAGGCACAAAAGAAAAAAATATATATATTCCAACACGTGACAGGAAGTTCATGTTTTGTTTTGGCTCCAGAAATATCGTCATTTAATTATCACCTTCTCTTCCCTCGCTTCCTTCCCTCTCCCTTTCCTTTCGTTCTTTTCTTCTTTCTCTTCCTTCTCCTGCTTTACCTTCCCCTCAGCCTTCCATGTCTATTAAACTCTGCAATTTCCTCCATTTAGTTTTTCTTCTTTTTTGTTGATATTTTGCTGTGTGTGTATGTATGTGTGTGTGTGTGTGTGTGTGTGTGTGTGTGTGTGTGTGTGTATTCTGTCTGTTCGCTTATTTCTCTGCCCGTCTACCTGTTTGTCTTTATATCTGTCTGTCTATATAACTTCTATGGATATATTCGCATTTATCTATCTATCTATCTATATATCTATCTATCTTTCTATCTTTTTGTTTATCTGCGCACCTATTTGTCTATCTGTCCATCTATCTATCTATCTATCTTTATATCTATCTATCTCTATCTATCTATCTATCTATCTATCTATCTATCTATCTTTCTATTTATCTACGTACCTACCTACCTACCTAACCTATCCATCTATATATCTTTCTACTTACCTACCTATTTATATCTATCTATCTATCTTTCTATCTCTAAATATTTATCTATTTATATATCTACCCACATGTCTATCTATCTATGCGTATATCTATCTATTCATCTCTCTGACTGTCAATCTGTCCATCCATTTGTCCGACTATCTGCTTGTCGTTCTGTCCGTCTACCTGTCTTTTTTTTTTTTTTTTGCCTGCCTGTCTTTCTTTCTCTTTGTTCTTTTGTCTTTTTGTTTTCTGTTGGTCTCTCTATTTGTCTGATAGTCTGTGTTCTGCCCATCCAGTGGCGCTTTTGTCTGTCTGTTTGTCTTTCTGCGTATTTGAACCTTTGTCTCTCTCTATCTGTTTATCTGCGTATAATCAGCCTGTCTTCAGCTGTCTGCCTCGCTACTTGTCAAAAACACCCACGTAGTTTTGACTCAAATATGCACTCATTATTTTTGTTACAGTTCCGGTTAACAAAAAGGATTCGTACCCAGAGCAGGACGTCCTTTGTTTTATTTTTGTCTCAGTGAGGTTTCTGGACCGTGGAGAGAAACTTGAGCACTTCCATTAACATACTTGTGAGCTTCTTTCTTCTTTTTCCATGAATATTTAGGGACACTTTTGCAATATTCTGATAATGACAGTTCACTCTTTATTGTCAACTTTATCTTTCTTTCCTTCAAGTTTCCATCGCTGTAATTGTCACTCATTATCATTTATTCGGTTTTCTTGTTTTTTTTTTTTAGTTTTATGTTTAACTTAGTACGTTTTTAATTGTTTATTGTTTTCATATTGTATTCTTTAAGTTTGCTCCGTTTATTTGAGAATGTAAGTGAATGAGACAAATTTAATAAAAACGAGAAGTGCAAGGACGTTGGAATTCTTCGAGAGGAGGTTGAATAATTCTATTTCTTCTCATAACGCTTTTCTTCTCGTCCTCGCAGTCATTCCCATGCTGTCTCCAAGATTTCTTCCTCCACAACATCTAATACACCTCCTCTCTCAAAATTCTTTCCTCCACGCTTCTTCCTTTCCTACTTTCTTTTTTTTTTTCTTTTTTTTCTTTTCTTTTTTTCTTTTTTTCTTTTCTTTTTTCGTCTCTGTCTAAACTTGAATCTCCCAGACCACACAAGAATTACATACAAAACCTCACCATGAATGTCACTATCCTGCTTTGCATCCCTCTGTTCCTCCCTTTAAGTCTTCTTCCTTAGTGTAAGTAGTGACGTTCCTCAAGGATCAGTCTTGGAACCGATTTTCTTCATAATATATATCAAAGACATAAACAAAGGAATCAAAAATAAATGATCAAAATTCGCGGGCGATACGAAAATTGCTAAGACTGACTTACCAACTCAACATCAGATTTTACAAAATGACATAGACACTTTCACTGAAGGGTCTAAAAAGCGGCTTATGAACTTTAGCTTTGATAAATGTCACATAACACATACTGGAAATAGCAACGGTCACTGTTCTCCTAAGTCTATTAACAGTGGTGTTCCTCAGGATTCTGTCCTGTCACCCACTCTCTTCCTATTATTTATCAATGATCTTCTAAACCAAACCTCTTGTCCTATCCACTCCTATATTGATGACACCACCCTGCAATTTTCCACGTCTTTTCACAGGCTTCCAATCCTTCAGGAAGTAAACAGACCACGCAGGGAACGCCTGACTTCAGATCTCTCTAAAATTTCTGATTAGGGCAGAGCAAACTTAGTATTGTTCAATGCCTCAAAAACTCAATTCCTCCATCTATCAACTCGACACAACCCTCCAGATAACTATCTTCTCTTCTTCAATGACACTCAACTGTCCCTCTCTTCTTCACTGAGCATCCTCGGTTTGACCTTTACTCATAACACTATGTAGCACGATTTTTTTTTTCTTTGACAAGCAAGTGTTATTTTCTAACTTTTTTCATTGCAAAACAATATAAAATGTCATTATTTCTGTCAGACTTTGCTTTTGTGGCTTTTAGAATTATTTTTTTGCCCCAAAATAGCTAAATTTCACCATTTTTACAGATGCTGTCACAGAGAACTTCTTTGCTCTTGTGTTGATGAATTGACCACATAAGTAGCAGAATGCATCTGGAGAATGATTGCAGCCTCTTAATGCCACTTCACCACTTGTGATGTGTCTTCTCAGGCAGCCAAAACAGAATTGATTGGTGATCTGCAAGCCCCTACTTTTATATTGTCAAGCAGTACTCTACAATATTCTTAGTCTTTCTAGAATGTGTTCCAGAATATTCTCAATCTTTCTAGAATATTCTTGAACCTACTTTAGAATATTCTGAATCATTCTAGAAAATTCTTGTAGATTCTAGAAAATTCTTGATACTTCTACATATTTCTACTGTATTCTAGAAAGTTCTAGAATATTCTGGAAATGTTTACATTGAATAGAAAGTTCTAAAATGTTCTGGAAACTTGTAAAAGTGTCTGGTAGAACATTCTGGAAGATTTGAGAAGATTTCTGAAATGTAAGCAAATTCTTCTGAATATGAGAAATTTCTTGCTAGATCTGGTCAGTTCAAGAATGATCTTATTAAAATTAGAAATCTTTAGAACACTTTATATTCTTTCTTTCATTGTTTTAACTTATTTGAAACATCTCAAAAGCAATTAGATAAGCAAATGAGATTTTGCAAAGGTCTTTACCTGACATGAAAACCAATAGTAACCCATTCTATACTGAAATAAGGCAAAAGTGGAAATTCATTGTTCTAACCACAAAAGCAAAGTTTTAGGATCATTTTTTTGCTTAGATGAAAATAACTAGAAAATTATGGTTTGGGGCCAAGGACAAGACAAAAGTGAAATTTTGTTACATAGTGTAATCTATACTGGAAACTTCACATTTCATCTCTAGCTAGAACAGCTTCTATGAAGTTGGGTGTTGTGAGTCGTCTCCGCCAGTTTTTTCTCACCTGCTCAGCTCTTAACTCTGTACAAGTATCTTATCCATCTATGTATGGAATACACGAGCTTTCAAAATGCTATAAATAGCCACTAAGTACTTATAATCATAACAGTGAATAATTAGCAAACAAGAACATCACATTTTGAAGAACACCTACAGTACACACAATGGAAAAAAACATCCGTTGGCATACCTCATTCAGTTGAGGTAAACAAGTTCACAAACCTGGAGACAGTTGAGCAACAACAGCGGGTGTCAGGTGATAAGTTGTGCAGCCACAACTGAACTCGCTGTCCTACCTGTCACCTGCACCGGCTATACCGGTGTTGCCAGGACATGGCATTATCATATTGTGACCCCAAAATCATGAAATTTTGACCAAAATTATCGTACAAAGTCACTGCTAAAGGCAATCATAGAATAAGTGTTGGTTTGCATTTTTATAGACTTCTTGAAAAAAAATTCTCACTTTCTATTAGATTTTTTTCCCATGTAGGCTAAAAGCTAGTCAGTTTTATTTATTCCAATATATATAAAAATCGGGCAAGAGATTTGGGAAAAGGTGCCGGCAGAAATATTGGCAACTATCTTGAATTTGTCGCTGGTTGTCAAGCACCGCAGAGTTCTTAACACTTTCTTATAATTTCCACGTAGTTTCTTCACGCTGTGTCCTGTCACTCCTGGCTGAAGGGAGGGGTGGATGGGGAGGAGCTTTCGTCATGCTGTCATTTTTCTCTTAGTGTATAATAGTCAGGATACAGTCCCTGCAAATAAGGACCTGCAGATCTGTTGCTGTCTGGTTTTTCTGTGTGTCCCTCCTCCTCGCCCTCTACGTCCTCGTCTAATTATTATTATTATTATTATTATTATTATTATTATTATTATTATTATTATTATTATTATTATTATTATTATTATTGCTGTTACTATTATTATCATTACTACTACTACTACTACTACTACTACTACTACTGCTACTACTACTACTACTACTACTACTACTACTACTACTATTGCTGCTGCTACTACTACTACTACTACTACTACTACTACTACTACTACTACTACTACTATTATTTTTTTTTTATTATTATTGTTGTTGTTGTTGTTGTTGTTGTTGTTGTTGTTGTTACTGTTATTATTATCATTATTCTATTATTATTATCATTATTATCATCTTTATTATTATTATTATTATTATTATTATTATTATTATTATTATTATTATTATTATTATTGTTGTTTTTTCTCATTCCTTTTTTTTTTATATTTCCTTCCTCTCACTTCTCCTCCTCCTCCTCTCCTCCTTCTCCTTCTCCTTCTCCTCCTCCTCCTCCTCCTCCTCCTCCTCCTCCTCCTCCTCCTCCTCCTCCTCCTCCTCCTCCTCCTCCTCCTCCTCCTCCTCCTCTTCCTCCACCACCACCAACAACAACAACAACAACAACAACACAAAGCACCCTCCTGCTGCTTTATTTTATTTACCTCTCCCTAATGGACTTATTTTTCCCCTCAGGGTCGCGCTGGTCCGGAAATTCCGTAGACCCACGTAATCTCTACCTGGAAGGGACGTGTCACCCCCACCTGGTGAACACTGGCAGGTAAGATCTCTCCCTTGACCCACTGGACCTGAAGGCAGAGAGTACCAGCACAAATTACTAAGCATCCTAAAGTAAAGTATGAGTGGAGACTCCCAGCCAGTAGAGACTACTGAACGCCTTGAGGTGCGGTCACACCAGTACATTTCCCGTCAATTTTTTCGTCAACTCCTGCTTCCGCCAACTGTCGTCTTTTTTCTTCTGCATCGTCACACGGCAGTGGTCGTCTTCGCGGAGGAGGGCTATCGTCAAATGGAAAATCCATTATGTGTGTATAAAGATATATATTAAGGAACCTTATTGTGAAAAATTAATAAATAAATCAAACTTAAATAGATTTTAAATAAAATATATATATATATATATATATATATATATATATATATATATATATATATATATATATATATATATATATATATATATATATATATATATATATATATATATATATATATATATAAAGTCACTTAATTTTACATGTCGTTACGTGTAATTTGTGGATATATAACAGCAAACAGTGGCTCGTATGACTTAATAGACGTTTACACTTTTGGGAGGTCTCCGTTTCCCTTCTGGACGCTGGACGCTGGACACCATTTCAGCTCGTTCGCTCGTTCTTTACAACACTTGTAAAAAAGTGCAGAGCAGTGACTGCTTGCCTGTGCGTCAGAGGAGCCATGTTTGTTTTATTGTCATCGAAAGTCCAGACGAACGGCTGTGCGTGTGACGGGGCGCGCTCAAAAAATTATCGATTTTCATAAAGTTGATGAAAAAAGCCGACGCCAAATGTTGTAGTGTGACGGCGCCTTAGAGTAAAGTGTGAAAGGAGAGTACCAGTCAACACAGATTACTAAGTGTCCTTAAGTAAAGTACTTGTCAAAAAAGAAAAAAAAAAAAAGTAAAAAGTAAAATTGTTTAGGTGTTAGTAAATAAATGTCGAAAATTAGGTCCTGGTTAAAAGTGAAGTGCTTGTCAGAATTGAGGTAGTTGTTAACAAGAAAACAATAATAAGATAAAAGCAAAGAATAAGTGAAAAATAAGAAAATAATAATAAACACCACCAACAACAACAACAACAACAACAACAACTACAATTACAACAACAGGACCAGCAGCAACAACAACAACAGCAACATTAATAAATCACCGTCAGCAAAACCCATGAAAAGTGAACAAAAAACATCACCTGGAAAGTCCAAAAAATAAAACCATAGTCAAAAGTTAAATAGTAAAACATTGCTCATAAGTAAATAAAATTTAAAAAAAATCAAGTACTATTTTGGAGTAGTTACCAAGAATCTTCAGAAATAACAATAATAATAATAATAAAAATAAATGTGTGTAGTGGAGGTAAAGGAAAGGACGTGGGAATTCAAGTGGGTGTTTAAAAGCGTGTGTGATTTATACCCTGCTGAGACCAAGTCGTGGGTGAGGGGAAATGGTTGGCTTAATTAAAGGCCGTCGCTTGCTTCCCGGTACAGGAGGCGCCTGCTGGGATGCGGGACAGGTGGCTGGGAGAGAGAGAGAGAGAGAGAGAGAGAGAGAGAGAGAGAGAGAGAGAGAGAGAGACTTAATTTTTCATGTACGATTTTTCAGTCTTTTTCTTATGTTTATCATATTTTACGTTTTCTGCCGCTTTTTTTCTTTTTTTTTCTTTTCCTCCTCCTCCTCCTCCTCCTGCTCCTCCTCCTCTTCCTCCTCCTCTTAAAAATTTACTTCACTATTACCCTCTCGTTCTTCAGGTAATTTAAATTTTCTTTCTACTGACATCCCATCCTTCTTTATTTTTTTTTAATCACTATTGAAATTAATTAAGTTTACCTTTCTGTCTAGTCTTCTTTTTCTTATTCGTGATGTTGTTTGCCATCCTTTAGTTTCTTTTTTTCCTTGCTTTATCATCGCATACCTCCACTACTCCTTTCTGTTCATTAATCATCACCTCACTGTTTTCTAATCATCTCATCTCTAAATCCAATAATCACTTCCTTCATTTTCTTGCCCCTCCTCTAATCTTTATCTCCATCCTTCCCTCCGTCTCTCCCTCCCTCTCTTACTATCTAGACATCACCGTTCTATTTATCATTTTTTTTCATCTGTCTTCCCTCCCTTTAACCTTTCTTCCCTTCCTCCATCTTCTTACCCTATATTGCCATTAAAGTTACAGTAGTTATTGTTTTCATCACTGTCTTCCTATCCCCATCTCTTACAGTCTCTCCTTGTTCCTTCCATCTCTCAGCTTGGCATCATTGTTCTATTTGTCATTTTAAATACTGTCTAACTTTCCGTGCTCCCTCCCACCCCTCTCTTCTTTACTTCCTCGGATATTAACGTTCTATTTGTCATCCTCTTAATCTCCCTCCAGCAGTCCTTTCTCCGCCGCGGTCTCCAGTGTACTCAGTATGTCCATCTCTCACAGTCATTTATCACCTCTAATGACGTGCTTTGCCCTTAACGTTTACGAGTAGCGGTAATCTCCCTGCCTTCGTTACTGCGCGCACGTTTCTCCGCTCGCTTGCTTACATAATCTTGTCCATGACTCGTCGTTTATCTGATCGCTCTCGTCCTCAGCGGTTTTGTCCACGTACGGTTTTCCTAA
>NC_087173.1:11715485-11780485 GCF_035594125.1 Scylla paramamosain
CTCTCTCTCTCTCTCTCTCTCTCTCTCTCTCTCTCGACAACGATGTCATTGTAGTACCACAAAAACAGAGAGAGAGAGAGAGAGAGAGAGAGAGAGAGAGAGAGAGAGAGAGAGAGAGAGATAGAGAGACGTGCCTGGGGGATTGACAGACGTGCCTGGCGATTGATATAACACGAAGAAGGGTTTTAGTCTCTCTCTCTCTCTCTCTCTCTCTCTCTCTCTCTCTCTCTCTCTCTCTCTCTCTCTCTCTCTCGATAATGATGTCGTTGTAGCAGCTCAGAGAGAGAGAGAGAGAAAGAGAGAGAGAGAGACTAAAACACTTCTTGGTGTTATATCAGTCGCCAGGCACGTCTGTCAGTCCCCACAGTGGCATCGGCACACCGTGAATAGACGTGCACCTTCGAAAGTGTTGCAGGAATTCGCTGTAAAACTTAAAATCGCAGCCAAGAAGATTGAGGAGTGCAGCAAAGGCATCACAGCACACTAAGTAGCCTTCCAGTTTTTGCCACACTACCCAAAAGGATCCAGATTCTTCCAAAGTACATTTTCACTTCTGCGTGTGAAATCAAAACTTTTCTCTTCCGTGTAGTTTTCTTTCCGTCTCCTTTTCATTTTTACTTTTTTTTAAGAAAGCGCTCCGGCTGTTATTCATCATTTTTTTTGTTTGTTTTTTTTCAAATTCCAATAATTGTAACGTTTCTCCATTGTTTTCATTTTTATACTACGTCTTGATCTCAAATAACATTACAAGCTGAGGTTCGCAACATTACTATAATATTGCCATGTTAGTGGTGGTGTTGTTGTTGTTGTTGTTGTTGTTATTGTTGTCGTTGTTATTGTTGTTGTTGTCTCATATGCTCAGACAACCAAACGTAATTATGATTTAATGTCTGGAGGAAGAATGGAAGGGAGATGCTGATGATGATGATTAAGGAAGAGAAAAAAAGAGGTGCTTCGCTATTTTCTTTCTTTTTTTATCTTATTAATTTTCTTCCACGGTTATTCAAGAAACTTTTTAAACTGAAATGACTAGGCCGAGGCGATGCCACTGAGAAGGTGAAGGAGGAAGAGGAAGAGTCTGAGAAGAAAGAGGAAGAGAACGAAGAGAGAGGAAGAGTAGGAGGAAGACGAGGGAGGTAAATATGGTCCAGCCAGTGCCCTTAGTAGACAGGCAGACAGACAGACAGGCACACACACACACACACACACACACACACACACACACACACACACACACACACACACACACACACACACACACACACACACACACACACACACACAGGGTTAAGAAGCCAGCCATGCCTTGGGCAGAAAAGAATGAACACACACACACCTCTCTCTCTCTCTCTCTCTCTCTCTCTCTCTCTCTCTCTCTCTCTCTCTCTCTCTCTCTCTCTCTCTCTCTCTCTCTTCTATTATCATTCCTTTGCACATTTTCTTTTCTTATTTATCGCACAATATCTAAGCAATATTTTTTTTCTTCTGTGTGTGTGTCAGCATGTTACATTAAGCTAAAGGATGCTGGTAATCCTAAATGGTGCCAGATGATCTTCACCATAACACAGTAGTATTCCATAAGTCACCCATGCACCCACAGAGCTGCCCTAATTAGTCATTCAGTTCATGCAGGTTTTACTGTTGTATGCTGATTAAGTACTTATAAATAGTAGAACATTCAAGGCCAATTTCCTAAGTCTATCTTTAGTGACAAGTGCTTGTTTATGGTGTGACATTCCTGCTATTAATAGAACATAGCAGATTTTCCCTCGCCAAATGGACAGTTTCTTTTGGATTGTCATGGTAACAGTTTAGTGTGGCTACAAAACACTCATCTTCATAGTTATCAGGCTGAGATTCTCAAGACAAGACGTCACACTTTGTCACTACAGCAGTAAAAATTCAAAGGATTCAGTCACATCATGTATCACTTTTGGTCCCCTTTTTATGAGTCATTTTAATATGCTACCAGTATTCCATCAACACAGCTGCATGATGCCCAGCTGTGTCATGTCCCCCCCTAAGAAGTCATTGTAAATATAAAAATTAAGAAAAAACAAGTACTAAATTGAATCCACATTGTTTTATCATTTCATTTCAAGATGTTTAAGGAGATACTTGCAAAAAATATGTAATCAATAAATATATGTTTTATTAGTTATACAACAATCATTCAAGAATTATGATACTACCACTGATTCCAATGTACTCTAAAAAAAAATCACTATTTATTTTTGGATAAAGTTCTCTGCTTTTCTGCAAACTCAACAATCTTTTCATCAATGGCCAGACCTTTCCTCTTCCTCACTGCATTGATGTACTTGCGAGCTAAGTTAGCACTGTCAGACTTTTCTCCCCAGTGCATGAGTTCCTCAGTTGTCTGTGGCTCCCAGAAGGGGTCAATGTCCAGCACCTCCCAGTGAGAGAACACCAGCTGGGGCATCGCCTCTCCTGACGTCTGTGGAAAGTAGTAGTTAAGTGTGAGGAAGGTTTGGGTAAAGTACAGTATGCACCTCATTCTTTTTAGTTCCTGAGTGTTCAATTGATCTAAAAGCATACAGCTTACAACCAAGTCAGCAAACCAGAAAACTGATGATTGATTGACACTGATTTTAGCCAGAAAATTTGCAAAGTTAAACTGGTGCTCAGAACCACATAAACTACTTTCTCAAGCTGCTACAAGGCAAAGACTAGGATTAGAAAACTGTAAAAATTTGCTGACTGAAAACAATTCTAAACAATATAATGTGGTAAAGAATGCAGGAGGCTCATCAGGCAGTGAAGCTTATACTTACAGACTTTCTTAGCTCATTGGCAAAGTTCATGCTCTCAATAACAGGGAGGTAGGCAGTGACATTCCAGGAGGTGGAGCCCTCTGTTATGTCTCCATCCACCACTCTGCCCTGCCTCTTGCCAATCACACTGTACATCTTGCCCACCACCTCTGAGGTAACACTAATAACACAGGAGTACATGGCACACACCAGCCGCTGGCATTGCTGCTCAAAGGCTTTCCTGAGGTTGTCTTTGGAGAGGGAAATGATCTGCCCTGAGGAAATGTTGACTGTCCTGGTGTTTTCCTCACCAAGATCTGTGTTGGTGGTTAGAGTAAGGCTCCAGTCCTCCACCACAAAGCACACACCCATCATGGGTTCCTCACACAGTGGACCTGCCTTGGTGGCCATCTGGAATCCAGTGACAAAGCTTGTGTCATAGAGGGCCAGTGGAGAGTCTGAGGTGGTGGCCTTTTCCCAGACAGAGTGTCTGGCATAGGCTGGAATGCGGTTCAATAAGATGTTTGGGCCACGTCCATCTGGGCCAAAGCTCCAGATCTCATTGATTGCATTCTTCCATTCCCCTCCAGCTTCCTGGAATGCCTTGTCAAGAGAGGACTTCAGCTCAGCTATTGCTGTAACAGCTTCCCTGTTAAGCTTTTGCCTGTTCTCAAGAGCTTTGGCAAGATCCTGCATCTGAAGGGCTTCTCCCTTTTCTCCTTCCATCCTGGAGGTGGGGTCCTGGAGATCTGTGGAGTCTGCAGTGCCAGTGCCACCCACCAAGGATACCAGGTGTAGCACCTCCTCATGCTGCTGGAGGATGAGAGTAACTGGGCCAGGAAGGGGCACTGCTCGGACCCTCAGCTTGCCCAACCGCCCATTCACCTCCACCACTCCCAAAGGATCATTGTTGTCAGTCTGCAGAAAGAAAACAAGAAATAAGCAAATTTGATATTATATTGAAGACTATACAAGATTATGCATGCCCCACTTTTAATTCCCTTTATGGATTACTCTACCAAGGCAAGAGCACCATGATCTCAGAAGCAACAGCAATCTGCATCAAGAAAAACTTTGTGGGACAGAAACACACTGACCTTCCTGACATTGACATTTTCCCCTTCAATGGCCTCATTAAGCCTGTCCACAGTAGGCCGAGGGATGATGGTCTCCCTGAAAGGCACAATGGGATCTGAGGTCCTAATGGGCACACCAGCGTAGCGTTCCTGAAGGTCATCAACGCATCGCTGGAGGTGAATCTCTCCTGCCGTCACAATGACATATTCCCCACTGCTCTGCAGAGCCACCTGGAGAGAAGCATCTCAGATGTGAATCAGACAGAACTACTAAATGACTGAGAATTACGCACAGAATTTCATGACTATTCAAAAAATATAAAGAAATCAAACCATAATAAGTCAAGATCATTCCAAAAACTGTGGTGGTACCTGGACACAAGGGTCAGCCTGGTTGAGAAGTTTGAGGCCAGCTCGCAGTTTGGGCAGGTCCCTGGGGTCATGGGTTTCCACTGCCACCCTTAGAATGGGTGTGGCCCCAAGGGTGAGCTCAGTGAAGGCAGGCATAGCTAAGGTAGACGACAGAGTGGCACTCTTGATGACAGAGCCTTCAAGGCCAGTGATACCCACTACCAAGCCTGCTGGGGCACACTCAAGGTGTTCCATCTCTCTTCCCAGCATGAGGTATAGACCACTCACCTAAAAAGGACCACATAGAAAATGCACCTGAACATGTTTGCTGCATACCATGAGAGGAAGGATATAACAAATCAAAGCCCATTAAGACTTCCTTACTTCTATACACTCCCATTAGAAAATCTTCATTAGAGTCATTACCATCAATCTAATATAAAAAAAACACAGCAGATGGTCATTGAATATTATATCTGTAGCAACAACTAACTTGTATTTTCAGGACCAACATATAATAATATCAGTCACTAACTTCACATGTGTGAATGTGCTTAAAGTTCTTGATCTCTTCCTCATCAATCTCCTTGTCTTCACTCAGACAACTCAGCACTGTGCTGGGGTCGTGCTTTGGTCCCAATACATACACCTGGACACACAAAACAAACAAACATGAGTAATAGGCAGTTTATTACATTGCCTAGATATCTGGTGATCCTGATGAAAATTTAGGAGATTTAATAAATGAAGAGCTGGGAAAGAATCAAATAATAATTCAACATTTAGCATATTACAGCAAGATTTATAGCTAGAGCACCAAAACAGTTCCTCGACTTACCTTCTGTCCCACCGTCAGTGTCCCACTGAACACCCGTGCAAAGGCAACAAAAACTTCTTCTTCAAGCCATTTTTGTCGTTCCTCCTCAGCCTTTCTCTTGTCCTCTAAAAACTGTTCATGCTTTTTCTTCATCTCAGCCACCTCCTCTTCAGAGAGTGGAAGTTCAGTAGCTGAGCTGTCATAACAGCTGGTTGCTTCCCTCCTGCGCCGAATCTCCTCCCTACGAGCCAGCAAGTCTTCTTCTGTCACCAACCCTTGTCCTCCCCCTCCTCCAGTGAATGCTGCTCGCCCTGATCGATCCTGGGGCAAGTTCTTCCTCTGGACACCAAACATCTTTGATACATACACAATGATGGGTGCCGTCTCACTTCTGTTGCAACTGATGAATGCCTGCTTGAGTTCTTGGGTTTGTTGAGGCAAGGAATCAAATCTGTGGTTGGCAGAACACATGAGCTTCATTGCGCGCTCTTCAGAAATGTTTGAGGCACTAGGCAAGTGATCCACTGCCATTTCCAACACCGCCGGAGCCAAGGGCAGCCATCCATTCATCAGGAAGTTTAGTTTATTTCGGTGATCTGTTGACTTGGATACTGTTACAGGAACCTTGACTCCCAGAGCCTCAGATAACTTTTCAACCTCCTTCTTGTCCTTCTGAACCATGACAGTGTTGTAAACCTTGTACAAGTTCTCCAGGATGAGAGTCACAAACAAAGGATTCTTGCGCTTGTCCCTGGCACCACTCATGATCCTCTTCTCACCACCCTTGTTGGTGATGTAGTAATCACCCCACAGGGTTTTGTTCAGCACTTCTTTGTTCATCCCCAACTTGGCTGAGAGCAGGCTGGCAAAGTGATGGATGCTGCACAAGAAAAAGAAAAAAGGGAAAAGTGGAGAACACAACATGCAGATCAATAATTATTACTGACCAAACTGGCACTTAGATTAACAGCAAATTATCCATAAAAATGTTATATATATATATATATATATATATATATAGAGAGAGAGAGAGAGAGAGAGAGAGAGAGAGAGAGAGAGAGAGAGAGAGAGAGAGAGAGAGAGAGAGAGAGAGAGAGAGAGAGAGAGAGAGAGAGAGAGAGAGAGAGAGAGAGAGAGAGAGAGAGAGACCAAGTAGAGATCCTCCTTTGGATAATATTAATCCTAAATTCTGAGCATCAAAAATGTGTGATTCATGTTACAACAATGAAAATGTAGATCACATTTACAGCCAAAAACCTGAAGGCATGTGACTCACCTGAATCCCCAGCCATCATAGGCACTGGCAAATACCACATTGCCAAGCTCAGGGGAGAAGTACAAGTCAGAATCATCTGTAGTCTCAATCCCCCAGTCAGCAAAGTTGATCTGAGTCTCAGATGTTAAGGATTCTGACACCTTCCTCTCCCTCTCAGAAGCTCGCCTCTCCCTCTCAGTCTTCTGTCTTTCCATCTCTGTGCTGCTCTTCCCTAGGAGTGTGGTGTTGTACTGTTCACCCATGTATGCATTAACCTGATGGAGAAAAGTACACAATGTTTAAAAAAAAAAAATGTAAAAATAAGTCCACAATGATATCATATAATAGTGGTTTTGTATACTGAAGTA
This sequence comes from Scylla paramamosain, assembly GCF_035594125.1. Taxonomy (NCBI): domain Eukaryota; kingdom Metazoa; phylum Arthropoda; class Malacostraca; order Decapoda; family Portunidae; genus Scylla; species Scylla paramamosain. The sequence continues at coordinate 11,722,127 of NC_087173.1, forward strand.
AAACATAAACCTGGCTCATTAATGTAGAATAATACAAATCATAAGTGCTTTAATAGATAGCTAATGGAAACAGTGCACTAACTGACCTGCTCTAGAACCTGTGCAATGTGGTAGTAGCAGTCAAGGGGACTCAGCTTGGTCTCCAGGATGAGGCGGTCAATCTTGTTCAACACCAATACAGGCCGGATGTCCTCCAGCCAGGCTTGCCTCAACACCACCTGCATCAACACACAGGAAAAGTTTACTACCACCACTGCAAGCTGTTTTTACTCCCACTAAACTCAATACTATCTGAAAATTAGTTAGTCTTGCCTAATCTGCAGCATGGCATTTAAATTCTGCCAAACCTATTACAGTATTTACAATTATTGCAGCCCCATGTGCCAGATGTGGTTTCACTTGAACATTTAAAAGATCAGAACTTTCTGTGTTTCAGAGACTCCAGCCACTTCTGAGCTTCCTGTCTAAGTGCAAAATTTTGCTAAATATTTATTGAAAATATGTAATGAAACTCTCTATCTTAACATTTACAAACAAATAGGCCAACAAGACCAGTAACTTCACATGAGCATTTTCCACAATGAAAGCACCTGATGCAAATGTGATAAACATAAGCAATCCCAAAATAAAAAGTTCAGAGCACTGGAAACCACTTGCCTTGGTCTGGGCACACACGCCCTCCACCACATCTACCACAATGATGGCCCCGTCACATAGCCGCACTGCAGTGGACACCTCAGATGAGAAGTCTACATGGCCTGGAGAATCAATAAGGTTAACAAGATAGTCTCCATCTGGACGACTGTAGGCCAGGGACACACAGGAACTCTTCATGGTGATTCCTCGCTCTATCTCCTCCTTGCGGCTGTGGGAAGGGAATGTGTGGTTCAAATTTTCTGAGTATTGAGCAAAAATTAGTGATTGTGAAGATGTAACATATTGGTAATGTTTTAATCCAATAAATCACAATGCATGATTGCAGAAGTAATTGTTCAAAATAATCTACCTTTGAGGCTAGCAATTCATGCAACAATGCAAATAACAGGCTACACTGCTCAGTGAAAACATGCAATTTACAACCAAAGAACACATCAGCATGCCAGGCACTTAATCCCTCTTGAGTAACAGACTTTTGTTATTCAAAATTTTGGAAATTTCATTTTTTTGCATCTAGGTTCTCAACCATCCTCCACTGAACAGTGTTGATTTTATCAGAAAAATTTATCTCACTGGTATGAAAATGTAAAACAGATAGATCCAGTGTTCTTAGTAATTCTGCTTACTTAATCTTCACAAAAGACACAAGACACAAGATATCAAGAAGAGTGAAATCCTACCCTTCTGTGCCATCGCTACTACCATGCTTAATACTTAAACTTTATTTTCAGAGGTGAAAGTACAGGTCATTCTAAGTTAAGAATGTTCTATGCATGTATGCATTCTGAGGCACTGTTTAGCCATGTTGAGAAATTCAGGTGTTGAAAGGCGGCAGATACAATGGCTGGGTTGGGCTGGGCTGGTAACCATGGCAGTCACCATGTCTACATACTCCACATCACTGTTGAGCATGTAAACATGGGCTATTATTTTACTTATCGTTAACTACAGCCATACTATCCTTGTGTAATGTTTATCTGTCCATTATTACCACTCATTATGGGATTATAATGCTCCAAAACTTGTAGAAATCATGATTAAATCATTCACAATTTCACCAACTGATGTCCCACATCCACATGTCCCACCAGAGTTACGTACCCAGCCTGGCCATTGTATCTGTCTCCCTCCCATACTTATGTCATAACACCCCTTGACAACACCTCAAATTGCATGTGTCCATAGAACATTTCCCGCTTAGAAAACTTGTACTTTCATCCCTCCTGTTACACCCTGTTACACTATACTCTGCAGGGCAATTTATCCTGCCTCTAGACCACTATCTCAATATTTTCATAGTGTTCCAAGGCAGAGCACAAAATGAGTGTTAGTTATGATGCCATCCTACCTGTCCATGTATCTGATGCGCCCAGCCTGCCGCTGATTAATCAGGCCATTGGAGGCTACAAGGGCATCTGCCAGTGAGGTCTTGCCATGGTCAACGTGGGCCATGATGCACAGGTTCCGAATATTAGCTGGATTACCCATGAGTCGGGGTACCCTCTGGGCACTGCCACCACTGCTGTCCACCACCATCCTGCCTGCTGCTGCTGATACCACAGTGCACAGTGTTACAAGCACAGGTGACACTGCTGCTTGGAAGGGATAAATGCATTATTTCCTGTGAGAAAACATGAAATAGTACACCTATTTAAGCATACAAACTGCCGAAGAATTACTACAGTGAAATAATAAAACAATAGAACCTGAACATGAAACTCTGGAGCCTCAGTGTTTCTTTTTTTTTATTTATATAGCCTGTTTCACCCACCTACAGGAAGGGGAATATTATAACAACAAAATGACTCTCCACCTCTGAGAAGGAATCGTCAGCCACATTCTAGGAAGGGACAATTACAATGATGGACACACAAATAAGAGATTGAGTAAGGAACAATTACAAAGAACACACAAATAAGAGATCAAGGTATAATATCTCATTAGACAACCGTCCATAATAACAAAACCAACCCACAGTCCAAAAATGTATTACAATGGAACCTCAGTTACCGAACGTCTCCCTTTTTCAAACAACTCAGTTTTTGAACAAGTTTTAACTCATAATTGCTTCAATTACCATACCATAATTTGGTTTTCAAACTAAGTTACTTGATTTCAAATACTACATGTCGTAGCAAAAGCTGCCACTTATTACTAATTTATAGTTTCTATAAAAATGTCCTTTGTTTTTATATATTTGGAAGAGAGACAGAGGGTAAGACAGTCATTCAATCTTTGAAATAAGTTAAATGTGATCCCATTGAAGTTGAAGAATCTTGATGTAAACAAACAAGGTTCAGCACTCAGGAGTAACCCTGACCCTCCTGTGGCCCTCTCTATGACCCACAATGCCTTAAGTACTGCACAACTGCATTTTCCTAGTAGTTTTTTCCAGCAGCAAGATGTCTAAAAATTCTAAGCTGGAGATGTTGTGGAGCAGCCATTTTAGCAGTGGGAGTGTCGATCATTATCCGCTAAGACATGGTGGAGGGGTGTCTGAGAACGGATTAATCTATTTTACATTGAATCCTATGGGGGAAATAGTTTTGGTTTTCAAACATTTTGGATTTCAAACAACATTCAGGAACAAATTAAGTTCGAAAACTGAGGTTCCACTGTATATCCTCCCACAGAACAATGTCATTTACAGCCTCCTCTTCTATCCTCTACCAAATGGCAAGGCCTTGTTCTTGGTGAGGTAGTTGGGTCACATATAACACAGTGGTGTATATCTTTACCACCACAAATTGTTAGCTCCTGAGATATTAACTTTTATCAAATTTATCATTAAGTTAGATTAGGTTACGTTTAGTTATGTTTGGTTTTGTTAGGTTTAGTTAAACTCCATTTTTTTTTTTTTTCTGTGAGAAGGAAACTAAATTTAATTGGTAGATTTTGATGTTTAATGAATGAATCTCTGTTTGATTTCGTCGCAAATCATTAGTTTATGTGTGTGGGGGTGTATATATATATCTTTTTTTTTATTTGAGGTGGAAAGTTACTAGATTCATTCAAAGCACATCAAAATCTACCAGAAAAATGTAGTTTCATCCGAAAATATTAGGCGGGTGCACTTATATAAATTTATCCGTAACTCAGCACATCTGGTCGATGAGTTACGAATCTGGCACAATGACTTGCAACAGCTGTACGACTACATCTATAACAATAATGGAAGTTTAATGTTAGTTCCTAACTATTATCGCGCACTTGCATTATTGTACTCCACATTAAGCAACCAGGCTTCATTATCCCACCACCACCTCACACACAAGGCACTCACTAGAACTTTCCAAATTCAAGCTCTACTTAATAAATAACTGGATCTGCTACATTTATATCCCACAAGAGATTACTTCTATCTTTGTTTTCACTGGACACACCAACTAGCAGTAGTACACTGTTCTTGTCACAATGCCTCACCTTCCCCTGCCTCAGCGAGCCAGCCGTTGTATGAGGCAGCGTGACGCAATGTTGTTGTGAGAGGACTCTGCGAGACGGCGACCACTCCTTCACTCGCTTCATCGGCACCAAAAAAAACTAAAAATGTAATACCTCTTATCTAAGTATTTTCAGTCACATTAAAAAAAAAAATATTTACGAAACATTTTTTTTGCTTTTAGTTAAGAGATGCTAGAGAAAACGGGACTCGTAATTTTTGCCTCAGGATTACAATGAGCTTATAGAAGTTTCTCTACTGCTGCGTCTTCTTTTACATTCCAAAGAATGTAATGTTTTATTACAACTTAGCATGGGTTGTATAATATTAGTTACCCCTCTGAAACACTCGCATCCCACCCTGTCCCCCCCACCTCTCTCTCTCTCTCTCTCTCTCTCTCTCTCTCTCTCTCTCTCTCTCATGAAGGGTGATGTGCATATTTATGTTTCTGCGATAATAGTTATATACATTCAATATAACAGCAAGCATAGTATAGCACATAAGAAGTGTTCCCGAGATTGTATTATCCAAAGTCTGAGTGACATCTCGATCACCTCACTCAAGCCTTTCAAGACTGTTTCCATGATTATAGTAATAACATATTAAGGATTGCGCACCATCAGTAGGAAAAACATATATGAGAATCTTACTAAATATAGTTCTGTGAACTGAAAATTGTCTTCATGAGAGCCTTAAGATACTGAAAATACGGGCCCTCACACTGTTTAGAAAACAGTTGCATGGGTTTTGCGGTGCCAGATAATGGGTGAAGTGTTACTTCGGGCCTGTCTTAAGTAAAGGGTTGGCCAGTTTGCGTGGCTGGCTAGTTTGCGATAGGATGGGCAATTGACGGATCCTTATTTTGAAACCCTTTGCTTTCTTTTATTAATAACTGAATTTTAAAAGACCACAGAGATTACTGTTTATATTGTTATTTATATTGTCAGTTTCATGTTTACTCCTCGTGAATGTGTTGGAGTAAGCGAGGCTACGCCATCAATGCAGATAACATAATTAAAAATCAGCCTGCAGTATTTCCTGTTGACCCTCGTGCTGATAATGCAAAAGGAAAGCCACTGGATCAAGTAGGATCTACTTCGTTATTCTTATACACAATTGTAAAATTTATTATTGTAAGGAAATTTATTCATCCATTTCCAGGCTACCATACAATATTATATTGATTTATTGAATAATTTATTTTCACTGTTTTTTCCCTGTGCATTGTAGAACGACGCTCACTTGAGATAAACAACGCAAGCAGCAGGTGCCAAGTATTGTTATTCCAGCACCGCAGCGACGTGACTGACATTTGATGGGGTGCTGTGCTTTGCGAAGAGGGGGACTCGCACCTCACTTTCCTGACTGCCTAGTACGCGTCAGTTAATCTGCTAGGTACAAAATGGTCCACATGTATAGTACATAACGCTTGGGGCATTGTCATTTGTCAACTTGTGGGTCACTCGAAAAACCGTGACTCTGCAGGAGTGAGTGATAGGTGTCAGAGAACCACTGCTCTGTACTGTCAAAGTGAATCAAGAGCCGATGAAGGTCAGCCAGCTGGGAGTGTGTAGGGCAGTGTCGCCTGCACCACTTGGCATCAGGGAGGCAGTGCAGGACACCAGGAATGGCTGGAGGTAAGCAGTGACTGACCCACATCTGTCATCTATGCAACAGGTCAACTAATTTCTTGTCTTAACCACCCTGCTATTACCCCATGGTGCGTGCTTGGTGTGGTGTCTATCTCGTGTGTGCTGTGTGGAGCTGCCTGGCGATTGTAGCATCAGGCAGAGGTGAGGTGACTGAATGGATCATGGGAGGGAGATGTTTTCATGTTTTTATTCTTTATTTTGACTGGATCGTGGGAGGGAGGTGTCTTCATGTTTTTTATTCTTTATTTTATTTTATCACTGTCGTTTTCTTAAGTCACCAACAACTTGCCATCAGACAAGGTGTTTTTACATAACTGGATTATGATATAAATATGTAATTAACCAAAATTATTTGTTCACTTTTCTTGAACGTTTTTTTCTTTCCCTCCTAAGCCAATAGAGAAAAACAGACTAGAGATGCAACATACCATTATATACATATAAAGGAAAGCCATGGTTGTTTAGCCAGTCATGATAAAATACATTCTAATGCTGTTTAGCTGGCACTCATGTTCATTGGTTATCCTTATGATGTCATGCATTAGCTGCACACATTTGGAGGCTCCATCATGTGGCAAGTGACTCCATCTTCAGTGGTACCCAGCATGACCACATGTGCAGCACTTTTTATCAAATGAAGTAATTTATTTAGGAGCTCCAACCTTCTTTAACTCCAAGGTGGGAGTTAAATAAGACAAATCACATGAAGATCAGCCATTTCAGCTGTTTTTAGGGAGGGTTGGGATGGGTTTAGCTCAGTTAGATTGCCTCATCTAATCTAGCCTAACATTAACCACCACAAAATTAATTATTATTTTGATTTAGTTATTTTAGTTATTTGTTTATGCACTTTGCAGCTGCATAATAGGGCAGTTCTCAAAATGTATAGAGCTAAACAATTCAAAGAAAAAAATAAAAAAATTTAAATCATCCTACAAAAAGCAAAGAAAGATTAAATAGAGGAAATAAACTGGAAATAAAAAAAATACAGGAATTAAAGGTGAAAAAGACTAAAAATTAAAAATGTAAGAAATAAAGAAAAAAAAAGAAAAAAAGTATAAGTAAAAATTTATGTAAATTAGTAGAAAAATTTAAATTAGACAAACTTTAAAAACTTAAAGGTATAAGTTTAAAATGTTATAAACTAAAATCAACAAAGTGTACCAGTGAACTACATACAATATTGCAGGCATAAAGCAGTCAGCCATTTCTGTAAGCTTCCCAAAAGAGATAAGCATTCAAGGCCTTCCTGAATCCGTTCATATGCTCAGTATTTCTGAGATCAACAAGTAAATTATTGAAATCCCTTGATCCTGCAGCAGAAAATTAGTGGCTGATCTTTTGATTCAATCCAATAACCTAATTGATAATCCAATAAGACTGGAACACTTATTTACTTACTGGGCACTTTTACTGATCTAGCATTGTAACTCTTTACCTCTACTTTGTAAAGTTAAGATCCTGGTTCAGCATAGTATTTGCATCAAACATTAGTTAATGTCTTCAATTCCAGAATGATAATTTACATACCAGACAGCACTGGCTTCCTTTCATTCCTTATTCACTTGAACTAACTCATCTGACTTAACCCAGTGACCTATGAGTACCTCATACTGTTATTAACTTGCCTGCCTAATAGAGGCACTTCATGACAGTTGCATCTGCCTGAGCTTGTCTTCCCATTGTATTGACATACTTTTTGTGGTATTTATAAAGTAACAAAAATTGGGTCTTTTTTTTTATTTTCCCATAAAGAACTTGTTAGTTGGACAGTAGAGCATTCAAAGAGGAGGATGGGAGTGTGTAATAGATATATCATGGCTGGCTTGTGTAGGCTGACTGGCTTTTTACATCGTGTGGTTCAATGTTAGGCCTCAATTTTCAGTTATCTTAAGCACAAATTGGCAATCATGAGGGTGGGAAACACAAAAACATCCTTGACTCAGTTACAATTTCATATTAAAGGCTATTGAAATATTATATATAAGCATATAATAAATAGATTAATTTCAAATTTAAAAGGGAATCATGTAGGTATGTTGTTGTTGTTGTCGTTGTTTTAGATCGCCCTCATAGAGGCATGGGCCTTACGTCTAATGATGGCCCATTACAGGAAGGTATGTATTTAGGTACTTCAGACTTAAATTATTCAATGAATTATAAGGCCATTTGCAAAACTAAATCTCTCTCTCTCTCTCTCTCTCTCTCTCTCTCTCTCTCTCTCTCTCTCTCTCTCTCTCTCTCTCTCTCTCTCTCTCTCTCTCTCTCTCTCTCTCTCTCTCTCTCTCTCTCTCTCTCTCTCTCTCTCTCTCTCTCTCTCTCATAGTTGTACATGTTACATTCACTTGTCATAACACAATGCCCACTCCACATGTAGCAGCTTACACATAATCATTCAGACATCACTTAATTAAGCAAACTTTTTCAGTTTTGTATCCATTGACCAGCCTCCTCTATATCACAAAAAAGAAAGTTGCTTTATCTAGACATGTGATTAAGGACATTACATTATAATTTCATCTTCAACTCAAGAAGCTTCTTTTATGTAGAAAAAATTAAACACAGCAGGTAATGATGAGGTTATAGGAACTCCACCAATGTAGCTTATGAGTGAGTGTATTAATGCAAGTGTTAATCAGTATCTTCACTTGTTCATCCATTTCACTGGTGAACTTTGGAACTCTGACTGTTTATATAATTTCACCTTCCTTCAACTTGAATTATTCCAGGAAGCAGCTTTCTCTCTCTCTCTCTCTCTCTCTCTCTCTCTCTCTCTCTCTCTCTCTCTCTCTCTCTCTCTCTCTCTCTCTCTCTCTCTCTCTCTCTCTCTCTCTCTTTCTTTCTTTCTTTCTTTCTTTCTTTCTTTCTTTCTCTCTCTCTCTCTCTCTCTCTCTCTCTCTCTCTCTCTCTCTCTCTCTCTCTCTCTCTCTCTCTCTCTCTCTCTCTCTCTCTCTCTCTCTCTCTCTTTCTCATTCTTGGGCAGCCTCATTTTCACATAAAAAATATTCACATCCCTTCCTTTTTAGTTTTGAATATGGCAAATACCTACTTAGTTAATTCCTTTCTTGTTAAATTAAGGCCCTTACTTTTTATCCAATGGTTGAGTGTTGAAACCTTTGTTATTTTGTCAGAAGCAACTCTTGTAGGCTGCTGCTGATGATGAACACACACACACACACACACACACACACACACACGCACATATATATATATATAGAGAGAGAGAGAGAGAGAGAGAGAGAGAGAGAGAGAGAGAGAGAGAGAGAGAGAGAGAGATGTTATTACTCCTATGTATCACTTGAAGGACGGCAATTCATGTTCATTATTTGATTTATGCATTAATTTTGGTCAACCAACATAAAAAAAATAAATAAAAATAGGAGACAGTCGAAGGCCAGCCTACCAACAGGAGCCAGCTCTTGAACTCTTAAAATTTACCGTGCCATGGTCATTTATCCAACTTTCTCTTGAAACAAACCAGTGTTCGTGCTCTTGCAATGTTTTTGTTGTTTGAGCCGCAAATGTACAGCTCTGCATGTCAATTTATTTTTGTCCATATCCGGCATTCAACTATTGTGTGACAACCATGTTGGTGCGTTCCCAACCCGTTTCCTCACCAAAAGAACTACTGTTCCGTATCCAGTCCGCTGCACCCTCAATTCATTTAGTTGCTGGAACTTACTCATTACAAGTCGTAATCTTACATAGTAATCAGCGCCGGAGACTCGAGCAGTGTATGTAGGGCCAAAATAACGAGTACACGTATAATAATAGTTTGGCGCCTGTCTACCGTCCACAGGCCTTGGCGCTGGGTGGAGGGGAGGCTGGGAAAGGAGGCCCAGTGGGCGGGGGGAGGGGGGATTCACTGGTAATATTGGAATTCCTCGCCACTTTACCAGCAGAAACCTCTAAAGAATGTACACCAAGGCGTGAGATCATTCCCTGTGAGCAGCGTGTCAGTGGCCGCGTGAGGATGCTGGTGAAGAGTTGCCGTACCGTGCATCTTCTGCCAGGATATTCATATAATACAAATTACATTCCACTGATGCAGATGAATAAGTTAATCTTGCGAAAGAATTCCAGTTAAATGATTACCACTTGTGCTGTTGGCCGAGCGTTGCACACGGCACGCTCTCTGCTCTTCGGCTCGTTTTGAAAAGTCATCATATGACTTTACGTATGGTAAATCTTTCTGTGCCGTGAATCTCATACTACTGCTTGAAATTATCATCCCATGGTGTTCTTGAGGGATATTCATTTGCTTTGTACTCGGTGGGAAGTGATAACGGGAAGGGGATCTTAGTGAAACGTAATAATCTTGGTAAGGATCGGTGGTGGCATCACGGCTGCACACGGCACGCCAGTGAAGGTGGCGGCCGCGGAGAGCCAGCCGCGCCTGTCATCGGCGAGCTCTCCCTCAAGCCCTACTGTCACCGTTTTCTTCAATCACCTCAGCCAGCACCGTTTTCTCTCCCGCCTGAAGGTGAAACACAAACTCGTGTATTCTTTTGTAGACTCTCTTTAACTCATTTTCTATCGCCTTTTTTTTTTTTTTTTTTTTTTTTTTTTAAGCTTGTTTAGTTTAGTTATTACCATTTTATGTCACGTATGTAGCGTAAATTATAATAGTCCCCCTTGTGTATATTAAGGACAGACTCATGTAATATTCATAAGTATCTTAACCTTTATTTCCACTTTATTTTTCCTTTTTACATACCTAGCTTTTGTTACCCCTATGTATATTATGGAGAGGCTCGTGTATTCGTCTTTTCGCAGTCATACTAAGTTAATTAAAACCTCACCAAAATAACATATAATACTAGCCGGGTGTAGGATGGAGAAACGTACCTATTCGCTTGTAATCTTCCTTTTGACACCCGCTCATGTCTTTCCTCAGTCATACTCTTATATCACCTTGATGGATAGCTCGCATCAAGATAATCAAATAATATCATCCAAGTATGAGGCAAAAAAAAAGTATTTAAAGATAACTTTTTTGTAACACCATATCTGTCATATATAATTTATGTAAAGTAACCGTAGATGCCCCAGTAAATGGTTCGAGATGAGATTTTAAGTTATGCAATACAAAAAAAAATGGATAAAGTGAAAGTATATACGAGAAATGATACTCGAGGAGAGAGTAAAAAGATCGGACAGGTAGCTAAACCAAGCCCCGTATTTTGAAATTATTTGAACTCGTACAAGCATTATTAATGTAGTCGTTATTTTTTTTTCTCATCTTTTTTTCTGTTGAATTACACTTAAACTTTTCCTGAATCACAAAAATACTGAAAACCACGATTATTTCCGTTAGAGATTATTAAAGCTGTCGACATGCGACACCGAAGTGTTTGAGAATGCAATCGCAGACTAACTGCATCCTTATGAGTCCGTCCACATCTTACGTGTGTTGCCTCACATCAGTGCACGTAGCGACGTAACCTTAAGGCAAGTGAACCACATCAATGAGATACTGCGTGTTGACGGTCACTGATAGCGGCTGATAGGAACTACTCATGGGATAATTATAGTTGCTACTTCTCGTAAGATGTTTGGGTGATGGGAGAGAGAGAGAGAGAGATTCGACAAGAAAATGCAGTTTTTGAGGTAGATGAAGTTAGTAATATCAAATATTTGTATCTTCATTCACACAGTAACTGTATAAGACTGAAAGAAGGAAGAACTGGTGAAGTGGAGGAAGGGAGAGCTTGTGGTGTGTGTGTGTGTGTGTGTGTGTGTGTGTGTGAGAGAGAGAGAGAGAGAGAGAGAGAGAGAGAGAGAGAGAGAGAGAGAGAGAGAGACTGTGAGCCGTGTATGTAATTACATGAAGATGCGTACGGATAAACATCGATAAGCTAACACTACCAAACGTAGTGCTTGTGGAGCATAAGTAGGAATAGTTATGATGATGATGGTGATGATGATGTATAATAATAATAATAATAATAATGATAATGATAATAGTAATGACAGTACAACGTTATCCCTGAAAAAAAAAAAAATCATTACACATGATTTTCCTGCTAGACAGATTACCATATATCGTACATAACGATGATAACAATGATGAACATAATAATAATAATAATTATTATTATTATTATTATTATTATTTAGCTCCCAATGCCTGTATGTTGTTGCTACAATGATTATCACGTCACGTGCATGTTAATCACGTCTCAGAGGGGGTCAAGGTACACCATATCGCGGCCTGACTCGTTGTGGCGGTGCTTTGAGGTCGATCTTAAATGTACATCTGCCTTAGCTAACTTGTTTCGTTATTAGTCACTGTAGAATTTTCAGTGTGGCTTCATTCAAAAAGGTGCTTGCAGCTGACCTTTCGTGGTGTCATTATGATCGTTCGTCACTCACTGTTGCCCTTTGTGCGTGGAGAGTTGCTGGTAATGCTAACGTTTTCTTTGTTTCTGCTGCCTTGCTCTCACGGCCTAGGCGTCCTGGCTTACTTTTCCTGGCGCAATGCTGCATCCTCTCCCGCCAGTGTCTACTGCTACTGCTACTAATACTACTACTACTACTACTACTACTACTACTACTACTACTACTACTACTACTACTACTACTGTTACTGCTACTACTACTATTACTACTACTGCTGCTGTTGCTGCTGCTGCTACCATCACTACTACTACTACTACTACTACTACTACTACTACTACTACTAATGCAGCAGTAGCTGCTGCTGTTGCTGCTGTTATGTATTGCAATTAAAATGTTACTTAACGTAGTAGCCTCAGTGTCGAATGGAGGACACACACACACACACACACACACACACACACACACACACACACACACACACACACACACACACACACACACACACACACACACACATTATCACCAGGGTTCATGCGTCCTTGTGTGTGCACTTAACTAATAGATGTTAGTGAATAATTAGTTTGTTACTTAATAGTTCATTACAGTTCCCAATTAGCTTTTCATTTAATTGTTATAATTAGTGCATAAATTGGCTTTAATGAGAGGGAGTGGAACCAAGTGTGTTAGAGTAGCACAATTTATAGTTTGTGAAAAAAAATTTGAGATGTTTGGGGAGTGGTAAAAAGTAATATTTAGAATGTGGTTGCATGCCCTACATTATTATTATTATCATTATTATTATTATTATTATTATTATTATTATTATTATTATTATTATTATTACTATTATTTCTGCTGCTGCTGCTGTTATAATGGTATTTGTTTAGGGGTGACAAGTGTATTATGGCTGCTGTGTGTGTGTGTGTGTGTGTGTGTGTGTGTGTGTGTGTGTGTGTGTGTGTGTGTGTGTGTGTGTGTGTGTGTGTGTGTGTGTGCTCTGGGATGACAGTAGTCTCTTGAATACAATGCACAAAGGAATAACAAACAGCAGGAGACTTGTTGGCCATGTCGAGACTATTTGTGGGTGGGCACTACATATTTTTATTATTATTATTATTATTATTATTATTATTATTATTATTATTATTATTATTATTATTATTTATTTATTTATTTATTTATTTATTTATTTTTATTATTATTATTATTTCGACAGTTCACCAGACTGGTCCTTTCTACCATGTGTGTGCGTGGTGCTTTATCTGGGCCACCCTCTGTGGGACTGCCGGCCTCTATATAGATAATCACTACTACTACTACTACTACTACTGTTGTTGTCGTTACTGTTGTTATTTTCTTGTTGTAATGAGTGCATTCTTCTGGTGTAATGTTGGCTCTTTTGGTAGTGGTGTTTGTGATGGTGTCTTATTTCTGGTCTTTAAGGGAGTTCTTCAGTACACCTTCTGCGCCCATATTATCATCACCAGTATCATCATCATCATCATCATCATCATCATCATCATCATCATCATCATCATCATTAGCAGCAGCAGCAGCAGCACGATCACCTGATCAATTGTTCACATGTTTATGCAATGAAATTAAGTCACTCCATCTTACCACCACCATCATCAACAACAACAACAACAACAACAACAACAACTACTACTACTACTACTACTACTACTACTACTACTACTACTACTACTACTACTACTACTACTACTACTGTTGTTTTTGCTGCTGCTGCTGCTGCTACTGCTGCTGCTACTACTACTACTACTACTACTACTACTACTACTACTACTACTACTACTACTACTACTACTACTACTACTACTACTACTACTGTCTGATGGACAAATGATTTGCTGTAGCGGGGAGTGGAGGAAGAGACGTTGCTCCTGAATCAGCTTATCATACGATGACTTTTTTAGTGTGGTGCAATCTTTCATGATTTATCATGATAATGTCTTTTCTATAGTGGTAAGAAGTGGTCGCGGAAATGTTTTGACAGATAACTCATTTCTTTCTTTCTTTCTTTCTGTTTTATCAAGATTGTAACCTTACTGTCGTACTGTGGTAATGAAGATCGTGGGGTAACTTCACCGTTATTACATATAGAATAGACAGATAGACAAATTTCACTTTCATTTTCTTGAACGTCCAGCGCGATTTAGAAATCTTAAGAAACGATTATTTCAACAGATAATATATTTTATTTTACTGTTTTACCGGGAAGTTTTCTTTTTCGCAGATTAAAAAAAAAAAGACATGGAAGGTAATAAATTTCTTTTCGCGTATGAAGGTCGGTAAAGGGAAGAAAAACTCGCTAGCCTGCTGCTTTCATAAAGTACCTACATGGGAAAAAATGATCAGTTTATTTTCAGGGATGTCCTGAACCACTTCACTCTTGAAACAGTTCAAGAAAAAAGGAGAAAAGACAGAAATAGAGTTTCAGAGTTGGTCGGTGAAAAGGGTTCAAAACTAAGCTACTTGTGAAGTCTTACATTAGAGAGTTGACAGCCGACAGGATAGGAAGTGAGTGTTGTACAGCCAGGCCAAGGGTGGGAAGGAGGCATGCAGTAAGTTCAGAAGGGCAGACCATGGAAATAACGATAGGAGATGACAAGAGATGTAACACTGCGGTGAAGTGAGAGAGAGATTGAAAGCGTCATCTAAAGGAAAGATGGGGAAGGTGACGAGGCGAGGAGCTTCTGACTTCATCCTGCTTAGTAAGAAAGACTTTTATCTCCTTATCGTGGCCGTCGCTAATTTGTGGAATTAGAAGATCAGCGAACCTTGATTTTTATAGTAGAATTTTACTTTTTTTTTATCTTAATTAATTATCAGTGATCTGTGATTTGCTGCTGTGTTATCACGGGCTCGCGTTTGCTCAGCGAGGTGAGAGGAGGAAGGGACGACTTTCCGCGAGTCATGTAGTGCGACGTGTCTTGAAGGAGCCCAGCCAGCCGTGCCAAGCCTCGTGTGGTCCTTAACAAACCCTGAATAGTTACTTGGACTTAGAATGGAAGATTACATGTGTTGGGTGTGGGTGTGTTCATTCATCCGCTATTACGATATGAGAGAGAGAGAGAGAGAGAGAGAGAGAGAGAGAGAGAGAGAGAGAAAGAGAATATGGAATAATTCAGCATTGTAGGAAAGATAGTATATGATATTGAGTTGTACCAATCATTATCTTTATCATCTTCATCATCATCATCATCATCACCATCATCATCTTCTTCTTCTTCTTCTTCTTCTTCTTCTTCTTCTTCTTCTTCTTCTTCTTCTTCTTCTTCTTCTTCTCGCCACTCTTCGTCAGTAGTAGAAATATTAGTAGTGATGGTGATTAGTAGTAGTAGTAGTAGTAGTAGTAATATCAGCAGAAGCAGCAACAGACTGACATGGGGGCAGTGGCCAGCTTGAAGTGTCTTCCCAAGGTCGAGGTGATAGTGCCTTTCCTAAGAAATCAAGGCCAAGGGTTGATCTGTTGCCAGGAGAGGACCTTTTCTTTGCCCTACTGTCCTGCGCTTTGTTAGATATCATGACAGGAGGGGGAAAAAAGTGATACGATGCGTGATTCTCTCTCTCTCTCTCTCTCTCTCTCTCTCTCTCTCTCTCTCTCTCTCTCTCTCTCTCTCTCTCTCTCTCTCTCTCTCTCTCTCTCTCTCTCTCTCTCTCTCACACACAGTTTTCCCTGAATCGTGCGAGTGTGTGTGTGTGTGTGTGTGTGTGTGTGTGTGTGTGTGTGTGTAAGCGGAAAGTTCTCCAGTGATCACGAATCGTTAAAAATCGTGTGTGTGCGATAAGAACCGGGGCTTTTCAGAAGTTTGATAGCACTCAGTAAGCAGAAAAAAGTGTCTCTCTCTCTCTCTCTCTCTCTCTCTCTCTCTCTCTCTCTCTCTCTCTCTCTCTCTCTCTCTCTCTCTCTCTCTCTCTCTCTCTCTCTCTCTCTGGTACAGCTGGTGAACACAAGCCCAAGTGTAAGACCCGCAGAAAACACCCATGAGCACACCTGTCTCACAAACCTAACCTAACCTAACCACATTCTGCAGAAGACACCTATGAACTCACCTGACCTAACTTAATCTAACATGACATAACCAAACCAAGCCACATATAAGACCTGCAGAAGACACCGTAACCCACCAGCTGTCTCTCAAACACAGACTGTTCTCACGTCACACAAGAGTCAGACAGTATGAACCGATAGTGACGTGAGTGGCCAGTCAATTAGATGATGCTGGAATTAATGGCGCCGCAACAAAGGCATCATCATGATGCTGGCCAAGATGTACTGGTTTCATTCATACCTTGAAACTTGAAGGATTATAACATTTTAGTCTCTCTCTCTCTCTCTCTCTCTCTCTCTCTCTCTCTCTCTCTCTCTCTCTCTCTCTCTCTCTCTCTCTCTCTCTCTCTCTCTCTCTCTCTCTCTCTCTCTCTCTCTCCAGCCAAATACTCTTGGTTCCTCCGTCACTCACGATTAATGCTGGGCGAAAGCCTATCACGTGATGCTACGTATGTTTTCAGTGATGGCGTGCTGCTGAATGTGTGTGTGTGTGTGTGTGTGTGTGTGTGTGGTATGGTGTGGTGTGGTGGCACTCAGTACATCCTCCCGCGTGCCGGACAGTGTGAGAGACAAGACAGTGGAGAGATAACAGTCTCGTGGAGGAATGGTATCACGAGTAGAATGAAACAGCTTGAGTTTTGTACACAGGTTACAAAATGGATATTTTTCATTTGTATGGACTTCATTCACATTCACGCCGTCACGTAGCCGTTACGCCATGTTTTCTGCAGCAACACCTGAAGCCCACAGGTATATACTCGCACCTGTCCCCTATTAGGAACGAACACCTGCCGGCTTCTCAATGGTGTGTGTCAGCATTTCATTTGTCATTTAAAAGAATCCGTGTATTATCGTAGCGTAGTGCTGATGTGACATGTAGCAGGGAAAGTGCGCAGAGAGAGATGGACAGATTGATTGACTGTTTAACGTAACTGCGCACCAACAGCGTCATGGTGCCAATTGTATGGAAAGACATTGGTGGGAAGTGGATGTGCACCACCGTGCCTTAACATGCATGTTGGCAGGGAACCTTGGGCTACGAGGCAGCATGCCCCTGTGACTGTTCTTTTCTCTTCTTTTCTCAGCGTGAAAAGGGGGCTGCCTATTAGCTACAAATATTATATATAAAAATATATATTTGTAAAAAGGTCCTTATTTGCCAGTCTTTAAACTGTGTAGTATAGAAAGCCCTAAAAGAGGTTGACAAGATATGTTTTGGAGATATTTTAACAGTTCTTTAAAGTGTCTAGTTTATGGGAAGGTGGAAAATGAAGTAAGAATAAAAAAAAATAAATAAATAAAAAGTCAGTGATACATGACGTGCACATGCATAGTGACAGCAATGCTAACATCACGCTTCCTTCAGCAGCGGCATCGTGAGTGGCGCCGCACAGGCATTGCACTCTGCTCTGTTCAATCTCGTGAATCTCACCAACGAAAAGTAAAGACCAGTTTTTTAGATAATTTGCTTAAAACTCTAAACTGTTATTTATTTATATCTCAGCAAGAATAATGTACTAGTATAAATTAGATACAGTTATGATATCTTCACCTCTCTCTCTCTCTCTCTCTCTCTCTCTCTCTCTCTCTCTCTCTCTCTCTCTCTCTCTCTCTCTCTCTCTCTCTCTCTCTCTCTCTCTCCTACAGTTAATTACGCAGTTGTTTTACAAACTTGACAGTTGACAATATACGCATGAATATTTCAATGTACTGTATGTATTTATTTATACATATATTTGATTTTATTTCAGTTCACTTTTTACACCAAATATGAATTGTGAACAAACCTACCAAACATCCACATTTGCTTAACCCCAGTATGGACAAGTCATGCAGAGAGGAGGAAAATGAGGAGAATAATATAATACAATAATAACAATTATTGTTATTATTATTATTATTATTATTATTATTATTATTATTATTATTATTATTATCCTTAATATACTTCCATACATTGCCTCAACATCTAAAATGCCCTGAAAATAGATAATTTTGTCTGTTATATTTTTGCATTTACAAGTAATAGCATGTCATCTATGATTGCACTAAAGGAATGTCTTTTTTTTTTTTTTTTCCAGAAGGTAGCACCAAGTTTTGGCTGACCTGCGGTGGATGCCTGTATGGTGAGCAGAAACCCCACACTGCCGCCACCACCACCACAGGTAGCTCATGGCCCTAGGGAGTGGTAGGCCTAGATGATGAGCTGCCACCTACACCACCCACCTGGACAGAGACTTTTAAATTCATCCTTGCACTGTGCCCTGCTGTGTGGTGACCAGTAGTGATGTGCTCCCAGCAAAGACACTGCGACACTGGGAGTTTTACGGTGACTCGGTAGTGTTTTCATAACGACGCCCTGCTGCACACATCAACCATGGCGAGTGTGACTTCAGTGATCAGCATCGAGGGCATGACCTGCCAGTCCTGTGTGAGGAACATTGAGGGGGTGGTAGGTGGCCTTCCTGGCATACACTCCGTCAAGGTAGATCTGGAGGGCAAGCGTGGAACAGTGATCCATGATCCAAAAGTGGTACTTGGGGTACAGATAGCAGACAGAATTGATGACATGGGATTTGAAGCAAAGTTGGAGAAAAGTGAGACTCAAGTGGATATGGAGGGTCAGACCAAGCTTCCCAATGGTGACGTAAAGGTGGAGAACTTGCTGGGAGAGGTGGTCAACTGTGCCTGTGGAGACCAACTGGTGCAGATCTCCATTAAAGGTAAGGGTGAATCTTTGTGTTAGAAAAGGAGTCAAGAGCGGGTAAAGAAAAATTAAAATTCACATATGGAGGATTAGAATTTGGAATAGGACTAAAGTGGGCAGTGGATGGTTGATGTAGAGATATGAGTGAAGACAAGGTGGCAATAGGAAAAAAGATAAAAGAGATACTGGAGGAAATGGTGACACTCACAGTGGGTGAGAACAACTGGGCAAGGTTCCAGATGAAGGGTAGTAGGAATGGGAATAGAACCATAATGAATAATATAATGATAATATGTACATAGTGATGAAGGAAGTATTTTGACAGAAGAGACAGGGTAAAGTACATGACATTACACTAAGAAAAATTGGCATTAAGATTATGAGTGGGAGCAGATGGATAATAAAAAGATGATGTGTAGAGGTAATGATAAAGAAGACAAGACAGCAGAAGAAAAGTGGCAGTAGAGGTAATAGATCATAAAAAGAATAAATGAAAAATTATACCTATTGAGATAATAATGAAGAAGGTAAGGAAGTAGGAGGGAATAAAGGACCATAGAAAGAAATGCCAGTACATTATAGTATAAGGAGAAGAATCACCTCACCATTCATCTTTGCAGGCATGACTTGCAACTCCTGTGTGAAGAACATTGAGGGCAACATTGGACAGAAGACTGGTGTGCGCTCCATCAGAGTGTCTTTAGAGGATGAGGTGGCCACCCTTATCATTTCCCCTACAGATGTCACTGCAGAAGCTGTCAGGTATAGTCTTGTCTTCCAGTCTCCTCCCTGGCACACTTCCATGCACACTTGATGTTACAAATTACAGAATTCTCCTAAGTCAGGTATCTATAGATAGGGATAGAAGTAACTGCCTTGTAATGGTGGTATTAGTGCTTTGTCATTAGAATGTAAAGAAGCATTGCATGTTTGGTGTCATTCTGGTGTGTAGATAGAAAGTGTTTGGTCTTGCAGTCATGACCACTCTGATATGCTATCATAACACACCTGCACCACATACCCATTTAACACAGAAATTATTTTACCAAGGAACACCTTTGAAATGTATTCCTTTCTTCAACACAAGAATTATTTTCTGTGTGTGCATATTTGAAGCACCTTCCTTTAAAACACATTTATCATTTTATTTAAGGGTTTGTTAGAAGCATGTATTCTTTAACACATTTATTTCACTTTGAAGCACAACTGGGGCAGATTTCATTGTAGCGCATATGTTATGTTACTTAGGAGAACCTTTCAAATATCTCATTTTTTAACATTCAAATAATTTTACACAAGAACACCTTACCCCTACAGAACCATGATAGATGACATGGGATTTGAAGCTGCCCTGCTTCAACAGGAATCCACAACTGTTATTATTGGCATTGAGGGCATGACCTGCATGTCCTGTGTCAAAAACATTGAGTCTACTGTTGGGAAGAAACCCGGTGTTATCATGATTAAGGTAATGTGGATCACCTTATGAAGTGATTTGATTTGAACATGTCTAAAAAATTTTCTTTATTTCTTTTGAGATTGCATTTGTGATTTTGTCAGTAAATTATTGTTACTGCTACTACTGTTACTACCACAACTATAACTACCCCAAATTCTACTACTGTTCTTAATATTATCACTATCTCAACTACTATTATTGTCAATATTATTATATATTGTATTACCTTCATTGCAATAACAGAAAACCAACTCAAATGAAGATTTCATCTAGACTTTTCACAACTACGTCCTTCTAAACACGTAGTGCATACATTACTATACTAGACAGCAGTTCATGTTGGACAAAGAAAAGATAGATGAGTGGAAAAGATGGTACGGATGTTAGGGTAGTCATAGGCAGAATATCGGTATGTAGTATTTCTTCAGATAGAGGGAAGTATGACTTCGGTCCTGTGCATGTATTGTAAGGTTTATCTATCCTCATTTTCTTTGTGTTCTAATGTGTGTGACTATGATGGGATGTTATAATATAATAGACTTATCCTGCACCACCTTGGAATCAAACATGGTATTAGCAAAGGGAAACTCAGGAAAAATTGTTACTCATGCTTCAACCTGAGTTTTCCTACCATGTTTCCATTTCATTGTGATTTTTATCATCATTGTCTTCATCATTATCATAATTTCATTTAACATCCTTGTTTTTCTCATACAGGGTTGGACAGGCAGTGAGTTTCTCCTGCTGCCATAGGCAAACTTTCCTCTGATGTTCATCCTTCTCATGTCTTCCTCCACGCACAAGAATATTAATAATGTTATTGCTTAATTTGTTAACACCTGATTGTCCTCTTTTCCTTTTCGTTTCTACTTTTCAGTCTTGTGCTTATCATTATGAATAAAACATTTATCATTATCAGTTGTAGTGGTATATGCTGTATTGAATTTGTGATCCCTCAGGTGAATTTGGAGGAGAAAAAGGGAGTGGTATCTATAGATCCACAAAAAACAACCCCAGAGGAGGTGCGGGACCACATAGATGACATGGGGTTTGAGGCGACACTTGTGCCATCTGACTCAGCTGAGGGCGTGGAGACCTGTGTTGTGTCCATCAAGGGAATGACATGCAATTCCTGTGTCAAGAACATTGAGGGCACCATAGGGGAGAAACCAGGTGTCGTCACCATAAAAGTAAGTGTCAATCACTGTAAACCCAAATTTTGTAATTTTGTATTTTTAACATTCTTATTCTTCTTAAATCTCATTTTTTTTATTTTAACTTTTTTATGATCCCATAATTATGTATATGAAGTTTTATCTTGTTACACTTTTAATTGACTTCATAACTTTCAATTTTAGTTTCTTTTATGTTGCATTGTTTTTCATTATTCAGAATTGCTTGTACTTCATTTCTTTTGTGTTAAATACATCACTTATAATTTGTAAAATTATTTAGTATGTTATATTAAATTTAAATCAAATTATGTACTTTTTTCTTTTTTATTGTTCTAACCTAATGAAAGCATAAAGATGACTAATGACTTGATCTGACAGGGACTGGATGAAAGCTGAAGCTGAAAGACTAAAAGTAATTAGATGTGTAATAATCTGAAACTGGGTAAACAACAATTCTCTATATCTTTTGACACACACACAGGTCAGTTTGGAGAATGAAGAAGGTACAGTGAAATACAACCCATCTGTAGTGAGTGCTGAGGTAGTGGCAGAAATGATAGATGACATGGGCTTTGAGGCAGCTCTCCAGACCTCATCAACCACCACCAGTAAAAGAAGTAAGAACATAATCTACTTTTTGTATGATATATTCAGGGACATGCCTCACCTTCATTCTCACACATGCATGTCTTATATTTTTATTGATAGTTGTGCACCTCTAGACAGGGCAATAAATCAGTAATCAATATCACCAGAAGAAGTTGGATATGCCAAAAACATTCTTACTTTCAAAAATAACTGTACAATACAGCGATATTAAAAGAAAACAGAACTGAAACTTGACACTGCCATGTTAAAATACAGCTAAGTAAAAATACACTCACACACACACACACACACACACACACACAATACAGAAAATTAATGAAATCATCAAAATGTTAGATGTGAGAAAGGCTGCAGGACTGGATGGAGTGTCAGGATGGGTATTAAAAGAATATAGCAACCAGCTTAAAGATAAATTACATACCATTATATGTACCTTTGTTAATGAAGGAATATTTCCACAGGATTGAAAAAGGGCAAACATCATGCCCATATTTAAAGGAGGAGACACACAAGGCTTACTAAATTACAGTCCAGTTTTGCTGACAAGTGTGGTAGTAAAAAAAATATGTGCAAGGATAATAAAAAAACAGATGAACCAAAATTTTTAGAAGATAAAATTCTTACATATTGTCAATTTGGTTTTAGAAAGGGGAGATCTTGCCTTACCAATTTCTTGCATTATTATTCATAATCGTTGTAATTCAAATAATAAAGGATGAAAATGACTGCAGGGAGTTACAAAAGAATATTGACAAGATACATGCATGGAGCCAAAAATGGAAACTAGAATTTAATGTCAGAAAAATGCCACATCTTGGAAATAGGAAAAAGTAAAAAGAGGCCTTCATGGAATTACAAAATGGGAAGAGAAATAATAACAAAAAGTGATGAAGAAAAAGATTTGGGAGTAATGATCCAGGACATACTAACACCTGAAAGGCACATAAAAAGGATATTCAGCTCTACATGCAGCTTGTTAACAAACATTAGGGTGACATTTAACTATTTAGGTAAAGAAATTATGAAGAAAATTATAACAAGCATGATATGACCTGAATTGGAATACACAGCAGTAGTTTGGGCTCCACATAGAAAAAAGATATACAGAAACTGAAAGAATACAGAGAATAGTGATGAAGATGGTATCAGAATTGAAAGACTTAAGCTATGAAGAAAGGCTTGAAGAGATGGGATTATCAACACTACAGCAGAGAAGAGAAAGAGGGGACCTGATAACAATCTACAAATTAATAAACAATATACAAAGAATAGACAGAAATGACTTGGTACCACAGACGAGGGGGCACAGGAATAAAAAAAAAAAAAAAAAGTGCATGTTCGAGCGACATTAAAAAATACAGCTTTCCATATCAAACTATTGAAATCTAGAATTATTTGAAAGAAGTGGTGGTTGTGGCAAATGGTGTACACATGTTTAAAGAGAAACTGGATAAATATGGTTATGGAGAAAAAGACAAGATGAGCTTCAGCTTGTGCCCTGTACAACACAGCTAGGTAAATATACACACATGTTTGTGTCCTTTTTTAAGATCCCCTTCTTCATTTCAGAGAAGCAAAAATCATCCCATGAAGGAAGCGTCAGCAGCTCATGGCAGGAGAATGCAGCCTTTGAGGGGGACGAAGCAGACCTTGAGAAGTGTTTCCTCCGCATCACGGGCATGACCTGCGCATCATGTGTGGCAGCCATTGAGAAGCATGCCAGGAGAATACAAGGTAGGATTTTGCATCCCCTTAAGACTTCATACTGTGTTCCAGAGGCTTTTGGTCTTCCTCAGGAACTTGCTATGCTTTTTATTTATTTATTTTTTTTTTATAGTTTTATGTGATACCCTAATAGTCCACTACTTATAGTCAGCATTCAATTAAGAGAGCTTTTCAGATGTGGAGATTCAGAACAGTAACTGCTAGCAAGGATACAGAACCTTTCTACAAAGAATATTAAATGTCTTTTCCTCTCACACAGGTGTCCACAGCATCCTGGTGGCCCTGATGGCAGCCAAGGCAGAGGTGCGATATGACCCATCAGTGGTTTTGCCAGAGCAGGTGGCCAATAGCATCTCGGAACTTGGCTTTCCCTCTTCAGTCATGGAGGAGTCAGGGGCAGGCCAGGGGGAGGTGGATCTCAATGTGAGTATGTCATCCAAGCTACTCTCTCTGTCCAAATGAGACTCATGTTGATGTGTTTAGTTTTATTGAGAAATGTGATAGAGTATTGTGGTGAGAGTTCTCTCTTTCCAACTACACTTTGATATTATAATTCTTGAATTCCTGTTTATCTTTTGGTTTTGTAGGTTCTTAAAAGCTGCCAGTCAGAAATATGCAAACAATTGATCCACAATTTTCAAATACTTAAGTCTATTCTCAGTGACTCCTCTCCTTTAACTGAGTTTCTTCAGCTTCTCTATCTTCACCCTTCTTTCTCTGGCTGTTTTTTTATCAGTACTTTCACACTAACTGCACTTCTGATCTTGTTAACTGCATGCCACCCCTTGTCCTGCAGCCTCACTGTACAAGACTTTCTCTCACCCAAATATTGTCCGTCACCTTAACGCATGAGTATTCTCAGTCTTTCATTCCACTCACTGTTAAACTCTGAAACTCTCAACCTGCTTCTGTATTTCCTCGTCTGTGCAAGAGGGAGGTTTTAGGGACTGGCACATTCTCTCTCTCTCTCTCTCTCTCTCTCTCTCTCTCTCTCTCTCTCTCTCTCTCTCTCTCTCTCTCTCTCTCTCTCTCTCTCTCTCTCTCTCTCTCTCTCTCTCTCTCTCTCTCTCTCTCTCTCTCTCTCTCTCTCCTTAGTCTTTCTTACATTAATCATACTTATTAAAAAAACCCTGTAAGATGGTAATCTTTCAGCATTAAGACTATATTTACATGTTGCTCCTTGTGTCCAACAGATAAGTGGTATGACCTGCTCCTCATGTGTGTTTGCCATTGAGTCCAATGTGATGAAGTTGAAAGGGATCAAGTCGGCCGTTGTGGCGCTGGCAACTGAGCGGGGAAAGTTTCGCTTTGATCCAGCTGTCACCGGACCGAGGGACATCATAGAATGCATTAATGTAAGTAGCTTGCACTCTGTGTTTCTTGTTAAATTCTGGATTACTTTGTCAGTTCCACCATATTAGCTAATAATAATAATAGTAAACAGTCTATTTTGAATAAGCAACTGAGAGCTGAAATTTTACAAAAGAGGGACATGATAATGCAACAATGTTAACATACGTGAAAACATAATTAATATTAATTGTATAGTATTACTCAGATATAAACTAATAATGTTTATATCTTTATAATTGTTTATGGTCTTTTCAAGTTCATATAAGTATTTTCAGTAGCAGCAGTGTTCATTGTGTTTGCTAAAGTGAGGATCCTGTTGAGTTTTTGTGAGGTGAAATGGTATCATAAACTGAAATTAAAGATGAAGTTTGGGCAAATCATGATTTATGAATTTCCAAGTGCTTCTCCCTCACAGGGCCTCGGCTTCAATGCCTCACTCTTCACCCATGATGGCTCCAAGGCAAACTATCTGGACCACAAGAAGGAGATCATCAAGTGGAGAAATTCCTTCATAGTTTCTCTTATCTTTGGTAAGTTGGTGGGTTGTGATGGGATGATAAAACTTTGTTTCACAGCTTGCACTGTATTTTATAAGTAACTAATTGATTTTATACTTGTTTTGTTATTGATTCTGTTGTGCTCTTAATACTGCTTAGATTAATTTTTTTTTTCTTTTCTCCATGCAGATTTTTCATTTGTTCTTTTCTTTAATTTTATTTTTTCACTTAAGCTCTGAGATCTGATATTGAAAAATATCTAACCAACTTATCTACACTCCAGTATTTTGCATACTTAGTGTGTGTGTGTGTGTGTGTGTGTGTGTGTTTAGTATCTGAGTCAAGCTTTTCTCGACATATCTTCATATCTATTTTTATCCATGTTGGTCATGAAGTTCTTGATTTTCATTGCATACACTGCCTCCATATCCAAACATTATTACTTTTGTTTGAGAAGCCAGATTTACTGACATCCTTCAGGCATCTAATCTTTTCAGTGTATACTCATGACCATTTGTTCTTCCACCATCCTCTATCAGAAGGCCCTCTGCATCTTTATTTTCTAACTACCTTGCTTCTTTGAACGTCATAGTGAAATGTTCTCTTGGTTTCATGGCACAGGTGTTCCAGCCATGCTGGTGATGGTGTACTTCATGGCCATGATGGAGCACATGACCCATGAGGAGATGTGTTGTGTGCTGCCCGGCCTCTCCCTGGAGAACCTGTTGCTCTTTTTGCTGGCCACTCCTGTCCAGGTACACCCTCATCTTCATCACCTCTTATCTCCCTTTTCTACATATCTCCCTTATTGTTGCCCCCTTTTCATTATAGAGGAAGTGATGTCAGTGAAAATGCAAAGAAATACTGTAATGTTATCAACAATTTTGAATAATTATACAAATTACCATGAGGTAGTAGAAAATCAGTGAAAATACCTAGCTATCACTACCATAGAATTTATAATAACAGAATTAATGAAGGAAAGTGATGATAGGTCTGTCTATGTCTTTAAATTACACTTGTGCTTTTCTCAGTGCAGATATTTAGTTTCAGCATTGTACAGATACAAGGAGGGTTACTGGTTACTATGAGTATTTTATTTATTATTTATTTATTTTTTTTTAAATACATAAACAAAAAATGTACTTGTATTCACAGTTTATTGGTGGGCGTCACTTTTATGTTCAAGCCTTCAAAGCATTACGGCACAAGACAGCCAACATGGATGTGCTGATCATGCTGGCCACCACCATCTCTTATGTGTACTCCCTGGGTGTAGTGGTGGCTGCCATGGTGCTGCAGCAGACTGCCAGCCCTATGACTTTCTTTGACACTCCCCCAATGCTGTTGGTGTTCGTCTCCCTTGGCCGCTGGCTGGAACACATTGCTAAGGTGAGGACAGACAATTGTTGCATGTGACTATCAAAGGAGTGATTGATACCAAGATGCCTTACAATCTTAAGATGGTAGCTATGTTAAGTAGGTACAGGGCAGCAGCTGGCTGCTTCACAAATTGATACCCAGAAAACATATCTGGATATTTAAGACCATAGTAAGCCCAGATAGCAAGGATTTTTTGTCAAGATCATATTAGCAACAGTGAGTATACTCATATATGTTGATGTAAGCTATGAGAGTTTTTCAAACTTTCCTTTCTATGTTAAAGAGATCATTGTGTAATGTAGTAAATATCTAAATTGGCGAATTTTTGCATAACATATCCAGAAGTTTCTGAGAATCAGTGGTTTGCTATTCAGTTTTATGGTGTGATATCTCTAAATAGATTCACATTTGTGGATCGTCCATGACAGTGAATTAATGTTACTGGCTTAACAGGATTTGTTGGTGAATCTCATGAATAGTTCAGGTAGTGTCAAGAAATTTGACACTGTATTACTTGACTGTAATGATGCAAAAAGTAACACATCACTTTTTTTCCTCCTCACAGGGGAAGACCTCAGAGGCCCTGGCCAAGCTGATGTCCCTACAGGCAACAGAAGCTATTCTGGTCACACTGGATGAGAACAGTGAAGCAATCTCAGAGAAGACAATTGATGTTCAGCTTATTCAGAGAGGAGACATCCTCAAGGTGAGCCTCGCCTCTAATGGCACTCTGCACCACTTGTTGCAACATCTAGACTTGATCACAAATCTTTCTTTTCATTATGATCCTCCTTACCACAGTGACATTTTCTCATATTAAAATAAACTCCCAATATAACAAAAATCAAGTATAACAAACACTTTAGGCTTATCAGACAAGCCTTGCATTCAGTCAACTTTTCATCATTGTAAGAGACAAAAAATGAATCTCTCAGAGCCTCCTCAAGGCTCAAACAACAATTGGCTCTAACAAAATTAATTTGCTCTAAATGTGGTGAAATTTTGTTAAAACTAGACTGATCACTATTTGAATGCATATGTATTACTGAACAACTTTTCTTTGCATACTGACATAAATTCATTAAAATATCTCATTATAACAACCATCAGATAGAGCAAATTTTGAAAATAATGAGCTTTCCTTCTTCCCAAATAGCTTGTTAAATCAAGTATTTTATTCTACGTACTTTAGATATCTATGCAGTCCCACACAGGGTGGCTCAGAAAACGCACCACGCACTCACATACAAATTTTTTACACTCTTAGCCCAGTCATCCTCCATTGGAAAGGGACAGTCTCCTGGCCTGGGATACCTCAGTATCCCAGGCACAGAACAGCTGGCCACACACAGCAACAGCAAGACCCAACAGCATTCCCTGGCTTACCCCTGCTCTTTCATAATGATATGTTAGATAAAAGAAGAAAGAAAAGTTGTAGAGAAAACAAGCCACTCAGTGAAATTAACATGTTCATCACAGCTACATAGTTTTATGTCACACTAATACATATGTTATGTACATAGTTTAACATGGCTTGAATGGTTATAGAGCCTGTCATCTTGTTATTAGGCTATTTCAGTGTCATCAGAGAATCTGCCATGTCCATTTTCTATTAAATTTGCCACTAAGTAATTTCAAGAGAATGTGTCTTGCCAATCATTTGTTGTTTTCCTATGAATTTCCACATCCACCCAGTATTGGAAATTATTATGCAGTGATAACATTGACTCATTACTTGCTTGCAAACATCATCACCATCATCATCATCATCATCATCATCATCATCATCATCATCATCATCATCATCATCATCGTCATCCACCTCAATGATTCCACCATGGGAGAAAAGCCTCTAACCTTCATCACTCTTCTCTGTTGGCTTTCCATCAATACCAGGCCATCCATACAAAATTTCTAATCTAATTGCTTCTGAAGTTCATTGTCAGACCTGCCTTCTTTTACTACCAAGGTTGTCATTGCAGCACTCTTATTGTCCTTACAGGTGAAGCCAGGAGAAAAGATCCCAGTGGATGGCCGTGTTGTCTCAGGGGAGAGCTTGGCAGATGAATCCCTCATCACTGGGGAGTCAATGCCAGTGGCCAAGAAGCCAGGCTCTCAGGTCATCGGTGGTGCCATTAACCAGAATGGCCTCCTCATGATAAGAGCCACACACATTGGCAGTGACACAACTCTTGCACAGGTGGGGACTGTCACTAGCAAGGTTGAGTCTAGATGGCATTCCAGGAAAGAAGGTGCTTAGAGTAGTTGCCTTGAAAATTAAAGAATAACTGTGAATGAAACATCTCAGAATTAAGTCAGGATTCTTTTGTTCATCTCTTAAAGTGTTGATTAATTCAATTTCATCAGTCATTGCATTTGCAAATTAACCCTTTTCTTGTGCAGGCACTTGATTTCGTAGGCAAGGTTTTAAGTGTCAATCAAGAGAGTTAAAGAGGATACACAGGAAATGGTATCTGATGTGCAGTGTAGTTTTAAAAGAGGGAGTGAATGTACTAATCAGGTATTTGCTGTAAGGCAAATGTTTGAAAAGTATTTGACTAAGAATAAGGATGTATTTTAGGTATTTATGGATTTAAAAGAAATATGTAAGATAATTGAAAAGTTATGGACACTTTCCATTCAGTTTCACTCATATTTTATTTTAGTAGTGCACAAGTCTCCCAGTAAGTGTTCAGTGGTGTATCTTTCCTGTTTTTGGTGCTGCAGATAGTGAAGCTGGTAGAGGAAGCCCAGACCTCCAAGGCTCCTATCCAGCAGCTGGCTGATAAGATTGCTGGCTACTTTGTCCCCATGGTGGTCACTGTGTCCACCCTCACTCTCTTCTCCTGGATCGTCGTGGGTTACGTTAACATTGAGTTGGTGGATGCTGACTATGCTACAAAGGTATTTTTTATTGGTGTGACACAAGCTGAAATTATTATTTGCTGTGGTCACCATCATCCCAATATATTTTCTAGCTGCCATCCTCCGAGAGAGTTTGCTACTATGCTACAGAACAATACCCAGATGCATGGCATCTGAGTATTTATCAGCTGATTGAGACTGATGTGTGGAAATGGGTTTTCAGGAGAAAGAAGGGTTCACAAGGGTTGAGATCATCTTGGAGTTTGCATTCCGGTGTGCCATCACGGTGCTTGCCATTGCATGTCCCTGTGCTTTGGGTCTGGCCACACCCACCGCAGTCATGGTGGGCACAGGCGTTGGAGCAACTAATGGCATCCTCATCAAGGGTGCTGAGCCTCTGGAGAACTCACACAAGGTAACCTCTGTTTTCTTTGTATGGTGTTTGCATTAGATAAAATGTAAAGGAAAAGGAAAGTGACTTCTGTGTAAATTCCACCCAAGTAAATTCTATTCCACAAAAATTCAGCTGTAAAAATTTTGCCCCAGATAATTTCTCCAGTGATGAATTACTCCAACCTAATTTAATTTATTATGAAGAGAATTTAGTGGATGGAATATTCATGTGGGAAATTTATCTGGGGGAATTTATGGTATATGGGAAGTCTGACAGGAATGGAATGAGCAGGAATGAGGCTCATGGACAGGTACAAATGGGGATGCCTCTACCATAACCACTTGTTCAGGGAAATTCCCAAGAGCCTCACCCTGCTTTACCCTTTGACAGGTGAAAAGCATCGTATTTGACAAGACTGGAACCATTACTCGGGGCACACCAACCCTCACTATGATCTCCCTCTACGTGAATGAGTCCATCTGTTCCCTTGCTCAGTTCCTGGTGGTGGTCGGGGTGGCAGAGAACAACAGTGAGCACCCTATTGCCACAGGTATGCCACATTCATTAATACTTACAAAGTTGTGCTCCAGTAGTGAGTGAATCACACTTTTGACCAATTCCTTTTCCTCCCAAGCCATTGCCAAGTTCTGCAAGCAAGCCTTAGGTCACTTAAGTGCCCACTGTGATGACTTCAAGGCTGTGTCAGGCTTTGGTCTGCAGTGTGTGGTGTCAGGCACAAACCACCTCATGCAGGCAGCGAGGTCTTCTGAGATGCTGCTCAATGTTAAGAACCTCACCATTACGTACATCAACGAGTATGGGTGAGTATTGCAGCAAACCCTTGTGATAATTATTTTTTTAAATCTATTCTTTTAGAGTATGAATAATTTTTGTCTTATATTAAATTATGATATAGAAATATTTGATTTATGAATTTTGAAATTATTAACAGATAATTTTGTGTTTTGTCTTGTTTTACAAATATAGAATCTACATTTATGTAAAGTCACGAAAGTTCTTCAAAGTTATTGAAAAATGCATTGAATTGAAAGATTCAAAATCCATTGATGATCCAAATTTACAAATCTTCAATTTTAATAAGGTCAATTGCACTGTGCTTTTGTTGTAGAATTTCTATGTGATAGTTTATTTCACAAAACGTGTATAGTTTTAATACATTAATGTCCTAGAAATTCATTGTTTTCATGTGAACATAACCCAGTCTTTTGAATGCTGTATAGTATGATGAAAGTGCTTCTTCCTCATCTGTTTTAGATTGACTGATGTTTTGGATCAGTCACCTCAGCAGCGGGAAGACATGTTCCTGATTGGTGAAGTGTTGATAGACTACTCCCATCAGCCAGGCAAGTCTATGGGTAACTCAAGCAACTCCATCATCTCGGACAACACTCAGGTTACTGAACCCTACAAGGTGAGGAGCTGCAAAGCACAGTGATGTACAGAGTGCTTTTTTTAACAGTGGAACTTCAAACATCATTTTATCTTTGGTCCATGTTTAGCTGTTTGATTTCACTGCATTACACTAACAAAAGTGTCAGAGGAAAATAATTACAGCATTAAAGGAGAACAAGCATGTAATTTATAGTTAATGTTTATTGTTGGGGTGAGTGTGAATATGGTATAGTAATGTGCTGTATGTATGTTGTAGGTGAAGACTCAATGTGGAAGTTAAGGAGAGGTGCATAGAAATTAGTGCACTTTTATATATACGAGTAGGAATGCACTTGTGAGTGGATTGGTTTCAGGTTGTATAGAAATTATGTAAGATAATAAAGTAGACTCATGTAATCATCAGAATATCGTTAAATTTTCTGTTTGTTTTAAAATTTCTGAAACGGCTGCATCCTCCACCATCATGCCACTACCGTTGCGGGCTGACGCACTTCTTGCCCACTTCACTATACTTTGTGTCTTTGTAGGCTAGATTTCTTTAATTTACAGCTGTTACTTTTAGTGCTACATGTGTGACAATATGCTAGTTCTCTTAATGATGCAGTATGCTGTGTCTCTGCTTTTGTTGAGATGATTTTTGGTTTTATGGATCAGTAACAGTGGCAAACCTTGTGACAACCAGTACAAGAAAGATGATTCCATAGCAAAAAAAAAAAAAAAATACTTGTAAATCATAATAAAGTGATTTGTGAATGGAACCAGGAAAAGTATTGCCTGGTAGTGGCTTCAGGGTATATAGATTCTTGTGATAAAGATGTAATGCATAGGAAAAAATGCCACAAAGACAAAAATATTTGTTTTCTCATAGACAGAACTAACTTCTAATGACTAGATCTCTGCAGATTGTGGTATTATCTACAGTAAGCACACATTTTACAGAGCAGGTTAACTTTGTGATGTTTGAGTTGCTTTTTGCATATGTTTAACATAGTTTTATTTAGGTTTTGTAGAGTAAATCATATCAGATTAGCAAGAAATCATGTATGGCATCACCCTTACCTAATCAGCCTATTTATTATTGCCACACGCTTTACCATCAACACAAAGATCAAGAATGCAGTTTGACGAGGCTAGTCCTGTGATGGTCTGACAAAGGTGGGGTGGGGTGGGGGGGAGAAGTTAGGAGGTTAGGTTAGATAAGATTTGGTATGTTTATGGTTTAGGTGGGGCCCAGGGGGCATAAGCTAATGTTAAGCTTTTTTTTTATTATATATTTCTTATGTTTTAAAACTTAAGATTAGATCTACTAATCCTCTTTAAGATTGTTGGAATGCTGTGTACTTTAGTTGTGGTTAACTGCATTTTACATTTCAGGTGTGCACTACCTTTATATTATATTTACATTACTTTAGAGTGGCTTTCTTAGTAATTTGGTGTTTTTAGACTGAAATGTGCACTGATATCAACAAGATAATATTATGATTAATCACATGTTAGTGTTGTAATGAGGCCTGTCCAAACCAGGAAACATTGTATGCAAACTTTGCTTTTCAAGCTGTTTCCTGAATGTTTACAAACTGTTCACAAGCATTTGAGAAACAGTTTTCAGAGATGGATGGATGAGTGGATAAATGGATGGATGGATGAATGGAGGGATGGATAAGTGGATATATAGATGACAGGATGGATGGCTGAGTGAATAGATGGATGGATGTATGAGTAGATAGATGGAGTGATGGATGGGTGGATGAGTGGATGTGTATCATATAGTGTGTCGTCTTGTGATGGCTTTCTCCTTCTGATGTGTAGTTGGTGATAAAGACAGTGGAATCACATCTTGTAGCTTTGCTATATATTTGATGTAGAGCATACAGAGTGCAGTTACCTCCAAGTCTAGTGGGATCTCCTCCCAGGCCAACTCTAGTCCTTAATTTATTTAGCCCAGGCTGAGAATCATCCACCGATCACATACAATACATGTCACATGGTTTAGGAGAAAAGGGTGTGGAGGTGATAAGGGGCAACTCCAGGAAACTCCCAGGAAACCAACACACCAAGGAAAGAGGTGAGGTGCAAATAAGCATAGGTTGCATGGCCATGTTGCCTATGTGGTTGGCAAGTACACATATATATGTAAATTAATTATATATGTTACAGATGGATGGATGTATGGATAGATGGATGGATGAGTCCATACATGGAAGCAGTTTCCAAATTGTTTCCCAAATGTTCCTCAAATGTTTGCAAACTGTTTTTGAACAGTTTGCAAATATAATTTCCAGACACTGTTTTCTGGCATGAAAGTGGTTTAATCTGATCTTTTACATTTATTTTCTTACTGAAACCTACTACTCTTAATCCAGTTTATATTACCTTCACTCATGCCCTTACTTATTGTCACATTCACAGTTTTCTTACTCTCATTCTTACTGTGACAGTTAATACCTTCAGTCATTCTTACTTTTCAAATTCTCATTTATACTCTACTTCTTACTCTTTCTAGGTGCTCATTGGTAACCGAGAATGGATGAAGCAGAACTCAGTGGTGGTGCCTAAGAATGTGAATGATCAAATGGTGGAACAAGAAAACTTGGGTCGTACTGCTGTCCTTGCTGCTATCAATGGTAAGCAGATCGTGATTGTGGCAGAGTTTATGATATGAGAACAATTAGGAAGGGCTTCTCATCCCTTTTCCTCCTTTTACACCAGTTCTTTGCTTTTTTTTCTTCTTTCTCATCTCCTGTGCACTGCAGAGATACCCTTAATTCTTCCCTCCTCCAGGACAACTGATAGGGATGATGGCTGTTGCTGATACCATAAAACCTGAGGCAGCCCTGACAGTCTATTCCCTCAAGAAGCGAGGCCTTAATGTCATCCTACTCACCGGCGACAACCAGAAGACTGCCACAGCCATTGCCAAGCAAGTTGGCATCACCAAAGTGTTTGCCGAGGTCCTTCCATCCCACAAGGTATGCTGGACAGGACTGGCAGGAGAATTAAGTTATATATTTTCTGAACTGAAATAGAGATAAGTCATAGGAACTTGAAATTATTTGACCCATGATTTTCCAAGTGATATGTAAAATAAAATTTGTAGTTTATTCACCTTATGATTATTTTTTAAAATCTCTGGATTTTGTTTGGCTTTCTTGAAATCTGGAAAATTGAAGTCCAGGAAATCAAAGATTCAATACACATACTTTCTTTTATTGTATAGTATATTTTTTTGTTTTTACTTAAAAGAACTTAGGGATAATATGGAGATAACCCTAGCCTCTGAACCTTGAGTATATATAAACCTGTAAGAAACTTGTTAAACTCAACAGCATTCCTGATTTACACTTTGAAATCTGGACTGTGAAACCTGACAACAGACTATGGTTTCATATCTTATGATTGAAAATATAAACACTCCCATGAAACTCACAGTACTAAGTTCGGGGAATATGGAGATAAACTTGGCCTCTTCTCCCAAAGTTAATACTTACATATCAGATAGAATTAAAGTTGCTCCACCAGTTTTTCTCACCACCCCAGCTGCTAACTCTGTCCATGTATGGAGTATGCTTCACATGTCTCAGGGGATTCCACTCATATTGCTCTTCTAGACAGGGTGGAATCAAAAGCTTTTCATCTCATCAACTCTCCTTTAACTGACCGTCTTCAGCCACTCTCTCATTGCTGCAGTGTTGCATCTCTAGCTGTCTTCTAGCTGCTGTTTTCATGCTAACTGCTCTTCTGATCTTGCTAACTGCATGCCTGCCCTCCTCCTGCAGCCTCGCTGCACAAGACTTTCTTCTTTCTCTCACCCTTATTCTGTTCACTTCTCTAATGCAAGGGTTAACCAGTATTCTCAATCATTCATCCTTTCCTCTGGTAAACTTTGGAACTCCCTGCCTGCTTCTTTATTTCCACCTTCCTATGACCTGAATTCCTTCAAGAGGGAGGTTTCAAGACACTTATCCTTCAATTTTTGACTACCGCTTTGGACCCTCTTATGAGACTGGCATCTCAGTGGGCTCTTCTTTTTTTTTTTTTTTTCTTGACCAATGTCCCTCCTACATAAAAAAAAAGATTATCAAGTAAACTTTTTCAGTCATCATCTACATTCCTTAAACGTTTCTGAATAAGTGATACAATGTTCTACACAAGATTCTTCAGAGATTAGGTTGTTCAGAAATAATTGGGAATATACTTTCCCTATAGGTCAAGAAAGTGAAGCAGCTTCAGGAGTCAGGACACAAGGTGGCAATGGTTGGGGACGGTGTCAATGACTCACCAGCACTGGCACAGGCTGACGTGGGCATTGCCATCTCCTCAGGGACAGACGTGGCAGTGGAAGCAGCTGATGTGGTGCTTATAAGAGTAAGTTGTTTCTTACTTTAAGTTTTGGTTTGATTGATATTTATTAATGTAGAGATTTGTTTGTTATTTAGTTTAGTACTTGAATTTATAACTTAACTTTCTTTTATCATATGGCCTTCTCCCAAATAAGAAAACTAATTTATGAATATGCAGATTTTTTTTATCAATCCTCTCTGAAAGTCATTCATAATGTACTCCCTTAATTTAATTAGCTACTTGTATACTAGCAACAGCTGTGTGCATGTATGTTTGCAATGAAGGACATGATTGTGGTGATGGTTTTAAAGTCCCAGAAGTTACACTTTCTGAAGATATGATAATGGTGATTAATTATGATTCAAGGAACCAAATACATATAATGGTGGTGATTATTTAAAGTTCCAGAGATAACACATCCTAATTGTTTACAGGATGACTTGATAGATGTGGTGGGTTGCCTAGACCTCTCCAAGAAGACTGTACGAAGAATTCATCTCAACTTCATCTTTGCCTCCATCTACAATCTTGTGGGTATTCCTGTGGCTGCTGGGGTCTTCAGGCCTCTTGGCTTTGTGCTGCAGGTGAGGCCAGAAACAGAACTAGTGATAAGCTCTTCTCAGATACACCAAGAGTAGATTGGGTAGTGATTTAACTGTCTTCATTCACCATTACTGTATTTCTTCAACAGTTGTAATCATGTACATTGCAGAAAACTCAGATTTGTACCAGGCTGATAAACTGTTAATGGTGATAAGTCAATAGGACATTATTTCTTGACCCATTTTAGAATAAAAATACAAAGAAAGTTTCCAGTCCCCTCTTCTCTTTTAATACATATTATGAGATATACAAAATACAGTGGCTGTTTTCTTACAGTCTGGTCTTGTTCCTCCTGCCGCTGAAGAAAACAAGAATGTAGATTCTTGGGACAGATGTTATTTCATGCTCTTAAGATATTGAATTTTTAATTGATTAACATAAAAAGCACACTCATTTCCAGGATTCATACATGTAAAGATATTTATATCTTCATAGATTTTAGATGGAAACTATCATTGAGATTTTAGTTCATGACTTTATCCCTAAGTCTCCTTGTCACTGTTTGGCAGCCATGGATGGGGTCAGCAGCCATGGCCATGAGCTCTGTGTCTGTGGTGTTGTCTTCCCTCCTGCTCAAGATGTAAGTATGGCAGCCATTTTTATTTCACAGGGATGTCATTCAGTATTATAACTTAGTTCTAAATTTTGCAGTACTAATAGTGTATATATATATATATATATATATATATATATATATATATATATATATATATATATATATATATATATATATATATATATATATATAAAATTGATTATACAGTCTGCCAAAGTCACATTTACCTTTTTTTTTTTTTTATGAAAAAAAGGGAAAATTAAATACATTCAAATTATATATACCATGTTCCTTGACCATCAAATAAGGTAGAAAATTAATATCATATTGTTTTACCATGAGTGCATATCATAAATTACACCTATAGTGATATTGTTTGAAGTTCATTGACAACCCTTATTGTGTGTATGTGTGTATTAAGAGTGATACAGTTTGAGTTTGGTGTATTTGGCATCAGTGTATATAATACAGGATTTTGTCTCAGGTAATGTTATTTTCATCACAAGTGCTTAGAATAAATACACAACTGATAAAGCTCAGTGCCTTAAATTGTCCCTCAGGTCATGTTATTTTTAATAAAGTTTGATCATATGTTTAATAACTATACAATTGATAAAACTTAGTACTTTTACTTTGTCTTTAAAGGAATGTTATTTTTGATCAATAAAGCTAACCATATGCATTATAAATGTGCTCCTGATAAGGATCAAAAGTTTTACTTCATCTCACAAAGAATGTTATTTTCACCTAATAAAACTTGACCATATACAGAATAAATGACATTAGTCTCACAAACAAACTACTTGAATATTTTTTGGAGATTTGTGGACTTGTTTTTATGAATTGTTCATCACATTGCACACCAGTTGTCTATGATGTAAATGGTCTAAAATTTGGTTAAATTTTCCCATTTTTTATATGGAAATTAACTAAGAAGCTGAGATGCTATATCATTTTGATTTCCTGGAAAGTAAAAAAAAGATTACTTTATGAAGGTGATGACATGCAAATGATAAAACTTCAGGAAACCTACCTGTCTCCATCCACAGGTACCGGAAGCCAACCCGGAAAAGTTTATCCACACTGGAGTACCACAAGGAACAAGAGAAACGCTTTGGCGGCCAGTTTGACGATGACATTTCTGTGCACCGTGGGTTTGATGACATTCCTCGTCCTCCTTCGCCGTCTTCTGCACTCTCGAGGTATGACCACAGAGAGGAATATAGAATCAAAATTTTTATGCTGTTAATAATTTAGGTTCCAGTTGCAGGTAAAAGTAGGTAGAGATAGGTGTGTTCAATCTTAATTCTGACATGAGCATATATGTACAGATAGTTTTAGTCAAGTAGAAGGAATAGATTGATAGGGATAGACAAGGTAATTTAGAGCCAGAATCTTAGTTCAGTCCTATAATTACCTATGGGTGTTTTTGAAAGATAGGTCAGTTGAAGTAGAATAAGCACATTGCTGGGATTTTGCTTTGAGATATAGTGCAAGGTTATGAGTCTAGGCTTTCTCTATGCAGCAAAATCATGTAGACCAATGATAGTGGTTGGTATAGATGGTTTGGGATTGGGCAGCTAGACAGAAATACTTTTAGTTCAAGTTTCAAAGTGTTTATGACTAAGGCCCATATTCTTAAATGTGTTGATGTCTTGTCTATCATGACTACTTTCAACAGCCTCAACAGACATTTCAGTAATGTTTTCATGATTCTAATGTTAGTTTAACAAAGATTTTTCACTATTAATTGGGAAAACATCATGAGAACTCAGCTAATCATCTCTTTAGCCTTTGAACATAGTCTAAGTGAAAGTGCAAAGCATTTAAGAATATGAGCCTAAAGGAAATATTGTGCTTTTTATGAAGCTTCAGCACTGTAAACTGAAAATTTTTTCAGTTTTTATGCATTCCCCTTTAGCATGCTTGTATTCATTCTGATGTGCTAATAGTAATAACAATTATTTTATGTTTGCAGTGAGCTGTTTGCCTTATTGCCTTTCTCTCTCTCTCTCTCTCTCTCTCTCTCTCTCAAAATCATTAAACTTTATTGGAGTTATTGAATGTATATATGCCTGCATTTTGGGAACTTTTTTTTCTTTATGTAAATTATTTTTTGCATATATATATATATATATATATATATATATATATATATATATATATATATATATATATATATATATATATATATATATATATATATATATATATATATATATGTGTGTGTGTGTGTGTGTGTGTGTGTGTGTGTGTGTGTTATTTGCCTTTATTGTATGGCTTATGCTTGAGTTCCATGCTATCACATTATGCTTTATGTGTGATTGATGCACAAAAATATAAGGTTTGGTGGACAAAATGTGAGTATTCACCTAAATACTGTGTGGTGAGGGCATGGGCATGAGGAGATCTTCAATACAGTACAGTACCTGGCAGGAAGGGAGCCTCGGGCGGGGGC
Source organism: Scylla paramamosain (assembly GCF_035594125.1). NCBI lineage: Eukaryota > Metazoa > Arthropoda > Malacostraca > Decapoda > Portunidae > Scylla > Scylla paramamosain. The sequence continues at coordinate 11,761,830 of NC_087173.1, forward strand.
GTCGCCCGCAGCCTTCACGTTTAGGCGGCGGGGGAAGGAGGGGAGTGCGGCGCGTGGAGTACCCGAGGGCGGCCATCCACCCTCGCTTCCCGAGACAAGCACTCAGGCGCTGGGCAGCCCTCGACCCCCGCCCTCTCCCCCGCCCCCCGGCACGCCCAGGGCACCGCGCCGGCGTGTTGCTCCTCGGCCTGCCTAAAATATGCTTATTCTGTGTGTCTTTAGAGAGGAATGGCATATTATTTGGTTGATATAGAAAATGAGGAATAGGATCTCTACCATGGGTATTTGAGTGGCTATTAGTTGTGTCAATTTAGGTGTCCCATGTTAAAAGTTCTGCCAAGACCAAGATAGTACAGTCACTCAAAATCCCTTTTTGCCAACTTGGTCTGAGCAATCCTTCCAATGTGGGATGTCTTAGTTCTTCATCTTTACTACACTGGTGAGTGTAGGATAAAGCAGGCCTCCAGGCAAGATCCACTAGTTTAGTCTAAGGTCAGCATGGGTTTGTTTCTCTGCATTCAGCTTCCTAGAATTAAAATCTGAAATACAGGGAGTTGATGTCACACAATCAGCATGTAATACTGAAAGCTTGTCAAAGGAGTTACTTCAGTAACTCAAATCATGGTCTAACTATTAAAAGTGACAATGCACTCCTGAAAGTAGCATACATTCCTGGTAATGTTCCACTGCTTGTAGTCCATAGAGAAATTTACATAAGCATTTTCATTCATAATTCTGTGTTGCAAGGGTGTAGCATTTTTCTTTCTTCCATTGTGTGTTATTGTTGGTCAGAGAATGTAATCTTCCTTGCTACATAAGTTGTAGAGTTGTGGGTTAGTGTTTTGTGACAAGTTGAGGAAAGGCTCAGACCAAGGCCTCTCACTCAATCTCCTGTGCATTCTGTGATTCTGGAGGTGACCAGATGTTGATCACGCAGTTTTAGGGACACCACTAACCAGAGAGCACAGATGCACAAGACTAAATTTCATAGTGTTTTGAGTCTTGGCATCACTTTTCTAGTCTTTGTAGTGATGTTTTGTATTGTATGAACTGTGTGGGAAATGCAGATGTATGATTTTTGTTGTATTTACTCTGTTGGAAATGCAGGTGTGTTATTCTTTTGACAAACATTTCATCTGACAATATAATAATTGTTAAATCAGAGAAAATACAATGTCACTTCAGGTGATCATTAATTTTTATCACGTCATTTCTTTAGAGTGCAATTTTTATTGGTAATATTGGGTGGGATGAACCTTTGTAATGTAACTAACTTACTTATAATGGATTCTTATCACACATGTTACTAATAAGAATTTATACTTTTAAGCCACATTGGTGTTTGTGATGGTCTCTAATTCAGTGCTTCATGTTTGGGTTGATTTTAATGGGCCAGTCATGTCACATGTTGGTCTAAAACTCCAAGTTGGTTGGATCAACTCTCAGGAAACTCTAAATATACATACAGTTATTTATGATGTCTTCATAAGAAGTACCTCACTTCTATTTTTACAAGTAACAGTCCATCAGTCATCCATATACAAAATTCTAATGTGTTGCTTGCAAGTGTGTGCAGTACACAGTCATTTATTCTCTCAACCATGGCAGTGTTCCTCTGTTGTTCTTCACCTGCCAGTGTTGCCACAAGTTGGCAAGTTCAGTGCCACATTAGATGATATGCCTTGTATTTTCTACTTATTCAAGAACACTTCATGATGCAGACACTGCAAAAACCAACATGGGCAGCTTTGTAAAGATTTCATGTCCACCATTTATGACCATGCATATGTTATCTGTTACTCAGTCTTCGTTACAAACAAAAACAAAAATAGTATAAGAACCTGCATAAGTTTTTCTTTTTATTTTAACAGGAAAGTTATTTTTACATTCACAAGCTGGACTGCATCCCAAGTGGGGCGTTCTCCATGGTGTGAACTGCCAGTGATCACTAGCTGTTTTAATGTAGGACTCGGTGTACACTCCCACAGTTCTCCAGAACCAGGTCTCATGATGCATCATGATATACTCTACCTGTATGCTACAAAACATTAATCCTTTGTGTTTATGTTCACAGTATCTACAGGATCTGATGATGCACACTCTACAAAACAGTTATTATAAATTAAATATGTACTCACAACTAGATTCTTAGTGTTTTCACATTTATTTCTATAGCCTCCTGCTACATATGTAGTTTGAGAAGTTTCCCACTGGTTTTTACGTACAGGGATTAATGTTTTATCTAGCGAATCCCAAAAAAGAATAGATCAAATATCATTTGTGCTGCAGGGACACTGTAACTGCTGAAACCTTGCCGAGACGAATGGACTGGCCGATATCAGACACGCCGACTTCTTCAAAACACCAAAAAAAACCCCAAGGCGGGAGATATGAGTTTCTGGCACTGTTGTAAAACCCTGATCTTTACATGTGCTGTGGTTGATTGGATGAACATATCACGAATGAAGAACCAAGGTGTGAAAGAATGAGTTGTATTTCCATAGAAGAAAGCAGCAACTCAGGGAGGACATTGGGAGACAGGATGTCAACAGACAAGTGGCAACTCAGGGAAGATTTTGGGAGACACGATGTCAACAGTCTTCACCAGTGCCCTACTAGGATTTGGCATCAAAGCATGGTTGTTTCTTCCATATGTGCCAGGATTTATAAAGTTTTATGTTAATTGTATAACATAAATGGATAAAGTAAACTTATACAGAGAGAAAATACAGTATTCATCCCAAGGTGATGATACAACCCAAACCCAAGATAATGTGTGTAGTATTTAGTTCATTTTGCCACATTTGTTACTTTCTGCTTGATGACGGTGGTTAAAAATGTCCCCAAAATTTTATTAATTGGTTTGATAATACACAAATGATGTTAAAAAAAATTCCAGCATACTTTTTTTTTTTTTTTTTTTTTTTTTAAGTTGGCTGTTAAATATGGCAATTTTTTTCATATCATGGTGAACACCCCAATTGAACTAGTGTGATATTACAACCACTATAGCTTAATTCAATATACAGTCAGTTATCTTGGGATGAAATTTAATTAAGTTTTTAGGCTTTCCTTTTGCTAAATAGCTACAGTCGACCCTCCATTTAACGAAACTTAGTTTAATGAATTTCAGATTTAACAGACACTGTACATTGTCCAAACAAGAATCTGGACAAATGGATAAACGTCCATTATTTGAAAATTTGTTCAGTTGGTGGCAGACGGTGGGGGAGCAACGGCAGTTTCCTGCCAAACGGGAATGTAGGAGGGTTGGAGGCAGGAGTGTCAGTCTGCAGTAGCAACAGCCTTCGTCTGGTTGTGCTCACAGTATTTATACAGTCTGTTTAGTGCTATTTAGTGTTGTCAAGATGCCTAAACAGCAAGAATACTGTATCTTTAATATACAAGATACATTTAGCCTAGGCTAAGAGTGGTACTTTACATGGTGGTACAGAACATGCATTATGGTTTTCCACCATTGGACACTTTCCATTAACAGACTGTTGCTGGTCTCATTTTGTCAGTTAAATGGATGGTCGTCTGTTCATCAAGTAGAAAAAAAAGTATGTACAGTTCCATTCATGACCTGTTTTTTTCTTCTTTCTGTCCAATGTTGACTACTTTCTCACTCTATCATTCTTTATCACTCTTTTATCTGCCCGTGTATTTGGTGGATTACTTCAACAGTGATTTTATCCAGTATGTGCACCAACACAGCATTATTTTTTGGGAGTAAACCACCAATTCATATGATTGCATTATAATGTTTCCTCTGTTATGAGGAGGGACTGAAGTCTATATGACACTGACAGAAAACCAGTATTATAAATGTTAGAATTTTTATGAAACCAGAAAACAGCATTTAGTTTTTTTATTGTGAAGAGTGTCATTATGACAAGTGGCTTCAAGGAGTTTTCTGAAAGAAATGCTCCCTTGCAGTTTTTATGCACAATTTCATGTCTAGAACAGTAATCAATAGATATATACTTAAAGAAAAGTTTGTACAGTCATTTCACTGGTGAACAGTAACTGATTCCAGTGTAGTGTCATGTTGGTGTGGGTATTATAGCAGTGTATAAGCATGTTAAACTAGATGGATTAGAAATTCACATAAGAAAGTTGCATGGAATGTGTAGCTGCATGATAAGAGCATGCTGAATGAAACATTATGCTGCATCCTTTTCTTTACTTAAAATGCCTGAGTTCCTTATTGTAGAAGACTCAGTGATGGACAACAGGCACTTTTTTGGTCCTCTGCCCAACATATTTAAGCCTAAGCCAATACTGTAAGGTTTACTTTACCCTTGGTCCTCTGTGAGGTGTGGTTGTTTCCACCGGCAACATGAAAGTATTCCTTACCTCCCCAGAGTGAGAAAGAACCTTCAAGGCTTATACAGGTCGACCAAACCAGATTGTGAGTGCGCAGGCATGAGGTTTGGGGGGAAGTGTAGCTGCACCTATACCCAGAACCTGAAAGCAAGGTACTTGATGTCTTCCTTTAGTTGTCTTATGTTAGGAAAGGATTTTTCCTTTTTCAGGAGGTTTTTCCAGATCATCTTCAGATATGACTGATTTAGATTTAATTGCATAATTGTTGGGATACAGATTACATCTGAATATTTCTTGTTGATTATATTGATTGTAGTGACTGTTTATATATATATATATATATATATATATATATATATATATATATATATATATATATATATATATATATATATATATATATATATATATATATATATATATATATATATATATATATATATATATATATATATATACTTACAGTGTATGAAAGTGATTAATGATGCATTAATTCATTTCATGCTTATTGATTTCTTAAGAACTTCTTTTCATGCAGCTTTCTGCACTTGATGATAAATCACTGATTTGCACTGCCTTTACTGGCAATAAGCTACTCCAGCTGACATGTGGTGTATCTGGTTGACTGATCTTTCAGAAAATCAAAGATTTGTAGCAAGCATGACAACATTGCAGGTTCAACGCTCTGACTGGTGTTCATTTGGGAGGTGAGAGTGACGCAGAAATGGAGGAACTGTTGCCTAAATTTGAGCTAGATGAAGTTGGAAGCTTAGGGGAATTGTATGATGGTGGCAGTTTTGTGGTTGGTGATTGTGAGGAGACTGCCACACTGGAACCTTCCCAGTCTGTGGTGGTACAACTCTAACAAGTAGCACCATGAGTTTGTAAGTGCATGCACTGCTTCTTCCCTTCCTTTCCTTTGCATGATACATTCCCTTTAACTCCTACAGAATGCACTTATGCAACTGCTTCTTTGAGCACTACAAAAACTTGCAATCCTTAGTCTTAGTAACACATGCATGCAATTGTATTTATGTAACATTTTTTACATTATTTTATGCTGAAAAAATGCTGCTTAAACTAATCACTAACTAGTTAAACTTTATAAGGAACATGTCATAGCATGTAACCATTCTGACCTGTGGCCCTATCCCCAGGATCTTTGGCACATTGCGTGGATCCCGCCAAGGACACATTCCTGTTCCCATGGATGACGAGGATGGGGAAGTGGAGCTCAAGTTTCTTCCTTCATAATTGCCATCATGCAAGACTGAATGTGTTAAGTTATCAGTCTTCAAAAATGTTTTTCACCTTCATTGTGTTGTGTGGCATGACTAGGTGGGTCACTTCTCGGTGGCAGGTATGTCTTGAGAAATCTCCAGCACTCAGGATGAAATGCTACTTATGATTCAGATATTGTAAAGCACTGGAGAATTTCTTTTGATGGTAGATACCCAAGGCAAGATTCCAGTATATACTTAATGTGTGAAGACTTCTCCCTCACCATGTTCCTGCAGCAAGACCAGCTGTGTGGCCATTGTGATAGGACTCATGCACTGAGGATTTACTTAACTATGCAGAGAACATGAAGCTGCTGACAGAATGTGACTCCTTGAAAACATTCCAAGGCAAGCAGGGAGGTTAATTTAGGCAAAGAAAATATAATAATGTCACTATATTTATGGGAAGGAGTCACTTATGATGACATTATCAGCAGCTCTTTAATGTCTTCATGGTATTATATATATATATATATATATATATATATATATATATATATATATATATATATATATATATATATATATATATATATATATATATATATATATATATTTTTTTTTACTATTATTATTATTATTATTATTATTATTATTATTATTATTATTATTATTATTATTATTATTATTATAAGTTGTACATCAAGAATGGTAAGTCATGTTATTCATTGTAAGATTTGGTGCTAGGACTCTACCTGAGTTAGTACCTACCTACTGTGTCTTAACTTTTTACTGCACTCCAGTAAGCCAATAAGTAAGGCTTTCCCTCCCCTCAGATGCTACTGCATACTACCGAGTGCATGTGTGATATTGTACTTAAGGGATCTATCTAGCTGGAGTAGTGGATAGTAAAATAAGAAAGCACTATACTTGTATGTATGTCAGGGGACATTATTTTTGTATCACTTGACTACTTTTTAAGACACATTTAATTTGGTTCAGATGATATACAGTTGTAATGCGAACACATAATCTATTGTTCAGTTTAATTTGTGGATGCAAGTTAACACAAGATATGGACATCCACATTTGTAACAAGTGTTGTGCACTATAATACAAACATACAGAAAATGAGGCAACTATTTTTATTTATCATCTGCAGAGACACAAGCTACTACAAAAGAGAACATGCCCTGTTGGTTGAGATGCATGACAAACATCTGTTAAAGTAGCTCATTCCAAAAGTATGTTACTGGCATGTAAATATCTTTGTGTTCATTGTACTTAGTAATGCAATTTTCTGACATGGAAAAAAATACAAGGAAAGTGTCTACCTATTAAGCTGGGAAAGGAAGCCTTAAAAGAAAGTGTTATGAAGAAAGTTTAAGAAAGAAGAGGTGCAGCACATCGTAATACTTTGGGTAACATCAAGTAAGTGGGCTCAGTAAAAGTCACAAATATTATTTCTGGGAAGAAAGTAACAGGTGATTTAAAAGTTCTTATGAATGATAGCATTGTTTTATGGAATTTCTAGAATACTACCTTGATATTAGCACTGATAATGTTATATTGTGTACATTATGTACCAATGCTGCTTAGATATGTAAGATGTAGATAACACCATTATTATCAGAACATGTAATACAGTAGTACTAGTGACAGTAATAGCAGTGGCAGTGGTGATGGCAGCGGTGGTAGTGGCTGTGATGATGGCAATGGTGAGGGTGCTGGTGGTAGCAGAAATGGTGGTGGTGAAGTCTGTGATATTTCAGTAAATCATTTATAAATACAATCTATATATTCTGATTTAGAATATCAGATCAATTGGGTGCTCTCAGGCCACAAACATCCATGATTAAATTGAATAAATATCCAGTTTATTAACATGATTTTGAATGAGTCTTGACACTTCTTAAAATATATAGTTCAAGTCATAGGAAGGAGGAAAAGCAGTCAGCTAGTGTGGAGAGGGGTTGAAAGAAAATGGATGATGGTACAATTGAGTTAAATAAAGATAAGAGTAAATAGTGCTGGTGAGAGTGTGAAACACATGAAACATTTTATTATACCTATATAAAACAAGACAGAACAAAAAGACATCTGAATGGATGGTGGTGGTGATGTGGTCCCAATGAGTTATAATGAGTTCTATATAAACTGGATAACAGGAGAGCACTTGCATCACCACCAACACATGCAGGGATAGTCCAGAAGGGTAAGGTGATGGTTGTGATCCAGGTCCAGATCAAGACGTGTGTGTGGTGATGCTGGTAGAGATGCATGATCATTTCTTCTTTGCTTTCTTGTGATTAAACTTGCTTTGTGACTCATATTTTGAATTGGTTTGTCCACTACAGAATAATTTGTGTGAGGTTTAAGTTCTGATTCAAATTCATCTAAATTGTTGGTGCATATATTGTAATGCTAAATGATACTGATTCATTATCATCATCATAATCACCACCACCATTCTTTGTAATTCTACTGTAGGACAAAGGTATCTCTTTGTGGTGCTCAACTACTCCAGGCCACCCCACCCATCTATTTTATCTCATTCAGTACAGGAACGCATCCAAGTATCACAACATTCAGAAAAAAAAATGTGGATTGTGAAAAAGATAAGTACCTATTTACAACAAGTACTCTAATATGATGTACTACATTATTTTAGGTCAAACTCATCCATCATAAGAATCACCCTTCAGCACAGAAAGATCCATATTTAAATCAGTATGTGGTTCATGAAAATTTAGTGTTGCAAGTGTAGTGAACAAGAGAGGAACACACAGGCAGAAGTAGGTGTGTTGCTGAGCATGGTGGTGTGGTGTGGCGTGGTGTTCCTGCCTCGATAACAAGCTGCCATGGAAGCGTCACAAACTGGTCAAAGATAGCACTATGGGAAGTGTTCAGTCAGGATGGATTTTGTGATAATATTTAACTCACCACAAAGCCAACACCCTCAGCTCACCTTCAGGCAATACAAGAACATTTTTTTTAAACTGCTGTGAGTAAGAAGAAACCAAAACTGGCCTGAGAAACAGAGGAAATAGGGAAGTCAAAGTAAAGCCAAATACAAAACTTTCATGAAAAAAAATGGATTCGATCATTCACTCAGTAAAAATATTCTATGATAATCATATAGATGATAATAATAATAATAATAATAATAATAATAATAGTACAGTAATAATGATATAATAATAATAATAATAATAATAATAATAATAATAATAATAATAATAATAATAATAATAACTAATAGTAATAATAATAAGAAAAATTGAATGATAAGAAAGAAGAAATAACAACAGAAAAGGAAAACGGTGACAAATTGTTAAATAAAAAAAAAGTTCATCGGTCAGTAGACATAAATAATGAAGTAGGTGTTGTGGAGCGGTGAGGCGTGGCGGGCGCACAGGTGTGCCGGGCGGTGCGGGGGTGTGAGCCGCGTGGAGGTGACTGCTACCACTTCCGCTCTACCTGCCTAATCTCGGCGTGGACCGGAAACACACATTACGTGGCTGCCGCGCCTCCCAGTTCTTCCAACCATGAACCACCTCCATGCTACACTCAAATTAGAACCTTGGCCCGTGTTCCCAGACGTTTTGTCGCCTTATCTCGATTGCTTTAATTGACTCGAGTGGAAGTTATTGGGAGTTTTATGTGTGTTTCCGCTAGTCTGTGTAGTGAAAATGTATCCCTCGAAGAGAAGAAACATCTATGAGATCCCCGGTGGCCTTTGACAATAATACCTTTTATGGACCAAATAGCGTTGAGAACACGGGTCCTCCAGTCTCAGCCAATCAAGAGAGATTCTGGAACCAATCCTATCATTGCGACGAGCTGTGTTGTCATTTCTTACTTATAAATATACTACCGTGAATTTACTCTAAACTTTTTTTCTTCTTCATTAATGCTTATACTTATGAAGATTTTGGTAAGATTTAAAAATTTCCTGTAATAATAATAATAATATATATATATATATATATATATATATATATATATATATATATATATATATATATATATATATATATATATATATATATATATATATATATATATATATATATATATATATATATATATATATATATATAAACTTTATAACGTCATTTAGCTCTCTCTCTCTCTCTCTCTCTCTCTCTCTCTCTCTCTCTCTCTCTCTCTCTCTCTCTCTCTCTCTCTCTCTCTCTCAAACTGTGTCGTAATATTTAGGTAAATGCTTTTATGATTTACTGTTTTGCACAGAAGTTTATATGAGTATGTACGTCAAACTCGTGACATGCTATAATATACGTTTTTTTTTTTTTTTCCAACTCGTGGCTTATAGCGCTGGCCGAGGCATAACGCGACACATCGTGTGTGAACGAGTTACAAAGGAAATGCATTAGTTAAGCAATTTCTAGCTTTGCGAGAAGCCATTCAGACGCCTCCCACTCACGATTAATGCCTGTACAATCCCCTAGCATCATACAGTCGTGGTAAGGAGTTGAGTAACCCTCTGCTTTCACTACCACTGTGTTCACCGCCTTCCCGCAATCTTTTTTTATTTATCGATTTATTTATTTGTCATTTGTGTTTTATTTGGCTGATTAGTCAATTTTGCGTATTTTATTTATTTATCGGTATTTATTTTTATTTATTTTGTTTCGTATACTATTTTTTTATTTTCAATTATTTATTCATTCATTTTATTATGCATTTTTTATTTGTTTATTTTGTTTTATTTTGTTTATTTGTTTATTTTTTTGTATTTTCATTTTTATTTTCATTTTTTAATTTAATTTATTTTATTTTCATTTTATTTATTTATTTATTCATTTATTTATTTATTTGTATTCTCTTTTTCTTTTTTTTTCTTTTTTTTCTTTTTGTCCACTGACAATTTCCTTACAAAACCTGACTAGTGTAGACTCAGCCTCTCAAAGAATTATGATTAAAGAAATTAGTACAGGAGGTTTCCTGACTTATGACTGTGCTGCATTCCTCATCTCCTTTTTGTCTCTCCAGGACTGTTTTCAAAGACCTCACTCGTCTTCTCATGTTCTCATAGCTCTCTCTCTCTCTCTCTCTCTCTCTCTCTCTCTCTCTCTCTCTCTCTCTCTCTCTCTCTCTCTCTCTCTCTCTCTCTCTTTTCCTACTGACTGTGCAGGCTAACTGCTGAACTGTGACTAGAATCATGCAAACGCTCTTGTTAACCTTGATAACCTTCAGTGCAACCTGTTAAAAGAATCTTAATTAATAACAGCAACGGCAATAACAGTGATGATAATGATAATGTAATAATAATAATAATAATAATAATGATAATAATAATAATAATAATAATAATAATAATAATAATAATAATAATGAAAATATCTATCTCATCTAAAAAAAGTATTAATAATTTAAGCAGATACAAAAGCAGGGCATACTTTACATATAATATAAACAAATTGCCATGATCACTCTTCAACTCCCACGTACTCGCTGCCTCATTAGTACCTGCTACACTGCCCTGCCACCACTCCTCTCTGACAAGGCCAAGCTGGCACACATAGCTCGCAGCAGGAGTGGGAGGTCAAGTGGCTGCCTGTGTGCTGGCGTCAACCTCACTACAAACATTAATCGCCATGGTGGATGCCTCTCCCTGACCGACTCGCTCTTCATCTACATTATTTCTCTACATCTCTACATTATTTTGTAACGTCAGTAACATTGTAGGAATCCCCTATTTCGGGCTCCCCACAGCTTCAGTGCCTCCCATTACCTGTGGAGAGAATCTTAAGAAACAACAACAACAATAACGTACTGTAATTTAATTCCTAACTGTCACTGACACGAATCCTAAATTTACATTCTCCTAACCAGGATCACTTAAGTAGTGACCTTACTTCTGACTGCATCGTACACTCCTACCATAACTGCCACGTACTATCACACTCTCCTCTAATTTCTAGACTGCCACATACACTGAACTGCTACTCAAACTCTGTGCCAACTACCACCCACACACCGGGCTGCTACGTAAAGTACACTCCTAACTGCTACATACACGCTTCAAACTCATAACCGCTACGTACTGTAATACATTCATAATATACCTAAGCACATATATACACATCTCTAACCTGTAATACCTCTAACTTTCACGTATAGCCATACTGTGCTAACTTACATTTCTTCCAATACAAAAATAAATAAATAAATAAATAAATAAATAAATAAATAATAATAATAATAATGCATGGAAAAAATCAGCAGTTACAATTTTCCGGTGACAGGTTTGCCAGTGTCGCTATTTTGTGTTAATATTTTGCGTTCTCTTGATCCAGTAACGCTCTCTCGTGGTGACGTCAGCGCCCTCGCATGACGTTCACCTTTGCGTCATGAATTAAGCACAGCGTCATGGAACTCTCCCTCTCTCTCTCTCTCTCTCTCTCTCTCTCTCTCTCTCTCTCTCTCTCTCTCTCTCTCTTTACCTTCAACACCTTAACGTGGCGCCGCCCATCGATCCGTTTTGTTGTGAAAAGAGAGAGAGAGAGAGAGAGAGAGAGAGAGAGAGAGAGAGAGAGAGAGAGAGAGAGAGAGAGAGAGAGAGAGAGAGAGAGAGAGAGAGAGTCTAGTCTGGAATCTCCCCAAATGGGAAACCAATGGTGTTTCATCTTTTTTATCCTCTTATCGTTGTTGTTGTTGTTGTTGTTGTTGTTGTTGTTGTCGTTGCTGTTGTTGTTGATGTCGGTAGTGGTGGTGGTGGTGGTGGTGGTGCAGGTGATAGAGGTGCTTTCTTCTTCTTCTTCTTCTTCTTCTTCTTCTTCTTCTTCTTCTTCCTTTTCTCCTCCTCCTTCTTCTCCTCCTCCTCCTCCTTCTCCTCCTCTTCCTCCTTCCTCTTCTTCCTCTTCTTCTTTTCCTGATGTCACTTTCTCTTCCGTTCTTCCATTCTCCTTTCTCTTACTTTTTTCCTCATATTTTAAAGTTTTCATCATAATCAAAACCCAGCTTGTCTATGGGTGAATCTGAACAGAAATATAGCATTCATAGACTTTATTTATTCATAGTCATGCACCTATGACGCCTTTTGCCATCTCTCTCTCTCTCTCTCTCTCTCTCTCTCTCTCTCTCTCTCTCTCTCTCTCTCTCTCTCTCTCTCTCTGTAGAATTTCCAGCTGTTTTGCTCGTCACGATAAAAATAAAATGTAACAGGTATTCCGGTCCTCACCCACATCCTCTTCTCTGCACTCCATTCACTACCTACACAGTATTACGCCCACGATACTTAGAGACGCCATTTTTTTTTTTTTTCACTCTCCTTCACTTTCTTTCCCCATATTTTTATTGCCATTATTTATTTAACAGAAGGTATATTATTTTCTTTTTCTCATGTTTCAGTTTAGATTTTGTTAGTCTTGCTACCCTTCGTCTTCTCCCATTTCTCTTTCTGTTACGTCTGCTTATTACATTATTATCATTATTCTTTCCTTCAGGCATGTTTTCAGTTTATGTTCAGTTTGGTTACGTATTAATTTTCTCATTATCTTTTTAGAAAGAACATTAATTTTATCCTCGACTTTTTTTTTATTACGTTTTTCTTATTCATCGTCTTATCAATATTCCTCTTTAGCTGTTTTTTTTTTTAATCATATTCATTTTTAATTAATTTACTAATATTCTTTCTATTTTTTTTCTGTTATGTTTATTCACCACGAATCATTATTCCTTAGTTTAGTCACGTTTTCAATTTTACTGAATCACCTTGACATCACATTCATTCTCTCGATCTCCTGTATTCTGTCTGAAAAAATTTAACTGATTTTTAACTACGTGTATCTGTTTATCATCTCTACATTTCATTATTATTGTTCTGCTGTTCAGTATCACTTCTTTGTTATTCTAATTTTCTTTTTAAGCTTTTAACGTGATTTGTAAGAACGTGTTATTCCTTTCATCCGCATATATATATATATATATATATATATATATATATATATATATATATATATATATATATATATATATATATATATATATATATATATATATATATATATATATATATATATATAAAATTTTTTCTCTTATTTTTTATTATTATTATTTTTTAATAATTGTTCTATTTTTACACATCCTACGTGCTTTATAAGAATGTGCGTCTTTTCCTCCTCTCAACTTTCTCTTATGTCATTATGGTCGGGTAGACAGAAAATAACGGTTAATAATGCACCGCTGAAGGTATTCAATGAGATAAGAAAGATAATGAATATACTCAAACTTTCACCTTCATAACTCTTTATAAAGCAGCAGCTGGGTTAGCTGGTGTTATGTTAGATTACTTTATCTTCACTATCATAAGGCTCGCCTAGGTTAGTTAGGTGAGATTAGGGTAGGTTTGATTACGTTAGATCTGGTTAGATTATTTTCACCGTTATTTTCAGAGTTGGTTAGATGATGATAAGAAAGATAAGGTCCATGTTTGAAGAAATACCTCCATAACTTTACTAAACAGCAGTTAGGTAGGCAGGTTAAGGTAGATTAGGTTGGACAAGGTGAGATGAGGTTATGCTAGGTTAATTTATGTTAGATTAGATTAAACAAAGTTAATCTAGGTTAGTTTAGGTTAGATTAGGTTAGGTTACGCAAGGTGAAGTGAATTTAGACTGAGTTTAGGTTTGATAAAGTTAGGTGAGTTTAGACAAGGTTAGTTTAGGTTTGACTAGGTTAGATTAGGTTTAACTAGGTATATTAGATTATGTTTGACTAGGCTAGGAAAGTTTAGGTTGTATTACTTTCACTATCACTCTAACGGTTAGTGAGATGAAGGTGCTGATGAAATGATAAAGAAAAACAGCCGCTGGTTAGTACAATAGGGGGATATAACCCTACGGCAATTATTACAATAGCTCAATAAATTAAAATTTCCCCTGAAGATTAAAGCACAGCGGTCTTACTATTAATTACAGCCTGCCATGCATGCAGCGTAATTAAATTGTTACTCCACGAAGGATGGTCGGGCGAGGCCTTCTTCATCACTCCCTCTCGTGCTGAAATCAAGACACTCAGATAAAAAAAAAAATAAAAAAAATGCAAGTAACGGATTGTGATAATACGATTGTTACTTTCAGCTGGAAATACAGACAACTCAGCATAAAAAAAAGATAGGTAGATAGATAGATAGACAGATAAATAAATAGACAGACAGAAAGATATACAAATAGACTGATGGACAATTAAATAGATAAATAAAATACATTGTGAATATCTCTAAATGAATGATAGCAAACTCAGCAGTGCCCAAACAGATCACACTCAAACAGAAGTTCGCTCAACCGTACATGCAAACAGGAGTAAACTCATTAGATCGCACGCCAACAGAAGTAGAGAGAGAGAGAGAGAGAGAGAGAGAGAGAGAGAGAGAGAGAGAGAGAGAGAGAGAGAGAGAGAGAGAGAGAGAGAGTATTAGTTAGGATTATTTTGTATATCTTTTTTTAGGAATAGTCGTACAAAAAATGTAGCTTTAAGCCTATTATAGATTTGTTGAGAGAGAGAGAGAGAGAGAGAGAGAGAGAGAGAGAGAGAGAGAGAGAGAGAGAGAGAGAGAGAGAGAGAGAGAGAGAGATTACGTACATCCTCACATTTTCGATTGATATATTTGCGTACTTTTTAATTCTTCCATAATCACTTTCAACATTTCTACGGACTTTTTTTCTTTCTTCCAGGAAGTAAGTGATGCGTGTGGTATCCGTAAATTAGGCTTAACTTAATTTAACGTTTCTGAGTCATCATGTAGATAAAAAACGTCCTAATTGGTAACTCACAACACATAAATAATCAAATACAAGTAAACCACGAGTCACACATCACGAGAGTATCTGGGGAAGCACCTGCGCGAGTACCTGAATTATTTACTACACCGCATATCAAAGTGTGCATGCAATGTATTGAGAGAAAACACTGGAGAGAAAAAGTGTAGCTGGCACCTCAGCGGCAAACATTGAAGGCATATACACCGTACGCCACTCGAGCAGCCAGTGATGACCAAGGTGTGTGAGGGGAAGGGTGTGCGCCGCGCATGTCTGTGGTGAACCGCACTTGTACCATGTTACTCTGAAATTACGAAGTGACGAGGATCTGTTAACCCTCAGCCATGGAGCGCATCTTCGGGGCCAATGGTGAGTGTGCAGGGTGTGGGGTGTGGTGGGGGCGGCGGGGTACAGGAGGATCCCGTGTTGTTCCTCATCGATTTTTGAGGGAAGAGGAGAACGCTGAGCCCAACCCTGAGTTTCCCTTCGTGCGGTGAACAACTGGAGAACACAAGGGACACTGCAACACTCAGTAGACCTAGGCGTGCCACTCCCTCAATGCCGGCGTGTGTTGTGTGTTACTGTGCTGGTGTGTGCATAGGGATGTTGAAGGGAATACTGCACAAATCTATGGTCAAAAATGATAGGCAAGCATGAATATATCTATGAATAATATCTCTGCCTCTTTACCAGGGCAGAGTGTGTTTTGTCTGTGTAGTACTGTACATGACGGGAAGCTTGAAGGGTCACGCAGATCTGTGGACAAGGACGATAGGTAGATACACATTCATTATACAGGATTGCCACGTGCAGGTTTGCTGTATCCTGTATCCTGTATGTTCGGTAGCATCATAGCTGCAGGTGCCAACATCCATATTTCTTCCATTAACCATTAATACGTAAAGGTTCTTGTACAGTATGTTCGTATCAGTATTTGTTTGTATATTACTATGGCTACTGAACATCTTCCCAACAGGCCTACACATTACACTATGTATGCTGATTTATCATGTCTGTGTTCATATATCATTCCTATCCATGAATTTGTCTCATCTCTAAAAGCCTCCTATAGCATCTGCACTAATAACCATATCCCTCGTCATTACTGAGGTTCGTATTCTTAACGTTTGGGCATCTTATCTCGATTACATTCAGCAGTCTAGTGATCGTGGGGTTTTCAAGTGTTTTCATGATTCCAATGACAGTTTAGCGAGGGAAATGTATCATCAGCAGAAAACATTGTGAGAAACCTTGTGATCCTCTGATTGGCCATTGACACCAATCCAAAGTGATCAGAGGGGTGAAAAGTGCGGGCTTCAGCAAAACGAAAGGGAAACAAGTCAATCCACATCGGCATGCAATCATTAACAGAGAATCAGACCTATTATGGGAAGAATTTTGTTCCAACGTCGTTTTTATTCCCCCTCCCCCCCCCCCCCTCTCTCTCTCTCTCTCTCTCTCTCTCTCTCTCTCTCTCTCTCTCTCTCTCTCTCTCTCTCGTTTATCTTTCTTTGCCAGAGTTTAGGCATCACACTGAGACCGAAACTAAATCGAAACATATTAATTTTCTCCTTGGCGTGTTAAGAATCAGACCATGAAAACGAAATTTTGTTCTTAAAACTTTTTTTTTTTTTTCCTGAGTGTTGAAGCGTCACTGAAATTTAGAGAGCTTTAAAACACCCTCGTAGCTTCAGGTCAGGCTGGGAAAGGTCAAAGATTCTCCATTGGTCAGTCATGTTTAGAGTTTAAAACATCAAATTTCGTTCTTGTAGTGATATCCAGTGTCCACACCCATCTCTCTCTCTCTCTCTCTCTCTCTCTCTCTCTCTCTCTCTCTCTCTCTCTCTCTCTCTCTCTCTCTCTCTCGTTGTTGTTTTTGTTGTTGTTGTTGTTGCTGCTGCTGCTGCTGCTGCTGTTGTTGTTGTTTTTCTGTTTCTTCATATTCCTCCTCCTCCTCCTCCTCCTCCTCCTCCTCCTCCTCCTCCTCCTCCTCCTCCTCCTCCTCCTCCTCCTCCTCCTCCTCCTTCTTCTTCTTCTTCTTCTTCTTCTTGCATTTTTTTTTTAACCCTTGACTGCTTTGACTTCTCGAATTTAATGAAATGTGGTGCAAGCTTAATAAGTAATTTCGAAAGACATCACTGGCAGCAGGAGTGGTCAAGTAACTCCAAGCCTTGTCATGCCTGCAGCGTTATTTGTGCTCAGTAAACCCCAGCGATGCTTCAATGAAGTAAAAAGTAGTATACTATCATTAGTAGTTAAAATGTTAATATTGCTAAATATTACGAATTTTCTGTTGCCCAGTTGTCAAATTCATGATATTTCTTTGGTTAGAGATATTGCGTCAAATTTTCGTTATTACGGTGATATCCCGATCCTTATATTTCATTCTTCCTTATGTTGTTTTAGGAAATGTTATCGTTCACTGTTTCTTCTTCTCTTTCATGTTTGTTAGTGGATTTCAATGATTATTCTCTTCGACTCTTTGGGCTGAAATATATCATTCATTGACACCTCTTATGTTCCTCCCTGGTGTCAGTTTAAAGTTGGGAGTGTGAAACATTGATGTGAAGGTGTTCCTGTTGTTAGTCTGTTATCGAAGCGCATCTCCCACCCGATGATGTATTTATATGGAGAGAGAGAGAGAGAGAGAGAGAGAGAGAGAGAGAGAGAGAGAGAGAGAGAGAGAGAGAGAGACTTCATTCTGTACCTCTTACCCACGGCCTTGCGCTCTGGGGCGTGTTTGCTTGTCACACACACACACACACACACACACACACACGTTGCGATTGGCTGGCGTGTTGCTTGTTGCCATGACGTGGTTGGTGAATTATTCTTGACGTGGGAGTAATTCTGTCCAATTCTTCACGGAATGAGAGAGAGAGAGAGAGAGAGAGAGAGAGAGAGAGAGAGAGAGAGAGAGAGAGAGAGAGAGAGAGAGAGAGAGATTATTGTTATTTGATATGTAGTGTACAGGGGAGAGGAAATGGTCTTTTTTTAGTTCACCAACCGTATATTATGTTTATTTGTCATTATTGGTGCTTATTACTTTTTTGTTATTATAATATTTTTTTTATTGCTGTAGTAGTAGTAGCTGTTGCTGTTGTTGTTGTTGTTGTTGTTGTTGTTGTTGTTGTTATAGCAGCAGTAGTAGTAGTAGTTATAGTAGTAGTAGTAGTAGTAGTAGTAGTAGTAGTAGTAGTAGTTGTTGTTGTTGTTGTTGTTGTTGTTGTTGTTGTTGCTGTTGTTGTTGTTGTTGTTGTTGTAAAAGCAGTACCGTAGTATCAGTATGCGAGGTACAATTCAGGGTGCCTATCTGTCGTTA
>NC_087173.1:11790485-11792985 GCF_035594125.1 Scylla paramamosain
ATTGAGGGTGAGGAATGGAGGTGTACTTGATTAGGAGACTCCAGAAGACTAGCTGACTTACACGAGGCAGCTCCAAGGCACACACACACACACACACACACACACACACACACACACACACACACACCATCTGTCATCATCACCCGTGTATTTGGCCAGCATCGCCTTCACACTATCATATCTCTGTGCACCTACTACGTTCCTGCTTGGTGTGATTCCACTCATTTAAAACACAATTTGTGAACCTGTTTTTGTTTGTCTCCTAAAAACCCGTATCACGCGTTCTTACTTGTTCTCTGACTGAACCCTTGAACCCGCTGAGCCACAGGGGGTGAGGGATGCCTCCACTGCTCGGAGTGATTGTGAGCAGCGCGAGGACTGATCAGTTACGGAGTACTTAGACTCAACCACTTGCACGCATCACTTGTTCCTTCACCAAGGACCACCACATTCTGGAACAATATCCCGCACCTCGATTATTTTCAAAAACCTTTAATTGAACCTAAACGTATTTTAAGGGTATTCTTACGGTTTTAATTACAAATCAACAAGATTTCTACTTTATTATTAGCTGAAACATTCTTGACAATCCTGCTAATTATCCCTGTGGCCTTTGAAAACGGACTTGATGAGGGAGCAAAGCGTTTATGAATACTGACTTAAATGCGCGTTACATCTCTTTCATGGAGCCCTTTAACCCATTAACCCATTGCTGGCGAGGAATGCTTGATGCCTCAAGTGATTTTCAGCAGCACGAAGACTCGTCACTGGGCAGAATTCGAGTTTTTGACTTGAAACCAATTGCACGCGTTCCGACTCGTTCCCTGACTAGATGCGCGCCACTTCTTTGTGGGACCCTTAATTAACCCGCCGAGCCATTGTGAGTGGTCCTGAGCAGCGCCGTGGGTTACCAGTGGACGGGCAGCAGCTGGGTAACTATTATGACTCAATAACTTATCTCACTTCCCTTTCTTCTCCCTCTTCACCCTCAAATCGTACTCTTCTTCTTCGTCTTCGTTGTGTTGCTAAGATGGTTTCTTGTTCTTGTTCTTCTTGGTATTTTACTTGTTCGTCGTATTCCAGTCAATTAGTCTATCATCATCATCATCATCATCTTCTTCTTCTTCTTCTTCTTCTTCTTCTTCTTCTTCTTCTTCTTCTTCTTCTTCTTCTTCTTCTCTTCCTCTTCCTTTTCCTCCTCCTCCTCCTCCTCCTCCTCCTCTGCAGCATGTTGAGCGATGCTTCTTAAGATAACATTTTTCTTCTCTTCTTCTTTACGATGTTGTGTTTGGAATGTTGTGTTTGCTGCATTGCTTCCGGGGAGGAGGAGGAGGAGGAGGAGGAGGAGGAGTAGGAGTCTACCACCACCACATTACTCCCTCCTCCTCCTCCTCCTCCTCCTCCTCCTCCTCCTCCTCCTCTTATCCTCAGCACTAGTACTTAAGATTTGTAAACCACTAATAGGCTAACTGGTTTTCTGCCTGTCTGTCAGTCTGTTGTTGCTGCTGCTGTGGTAGTAGTCATAGTAATGTAGTGGTAGTAGCAGCAGCAGCAGTATTAGTAGTAGTTGTAGTAGTAGTACTGGTGGTGATGGTGGTAGTAATTGTAGTAGTGCTGGTAGTAGTAATAGTAGTAGTAGTTGTAAATGTTGTTGTTGTTGTTGCTATTGTTGTTGTTGCTCCTCCTCCTCCTCCTCCTCCTCCTCCTCCTCCTCCTCCTCCTCCTCCTCCTCCTCCTCCTCCTCCTCCTCCTCCTCCTCACGTGCTTGGTCGCTAAATTTATCACTCGTTTCTGTCTCCACTGTTATTTACTTCCTTTGTTTTTTCCTCCTTTCCTTCACCCGCGCCTGTAAATTCCCTTAAAAAGAAACACACACACACACACACACACACACACACACACACACACACACACACACACACACACACACACACACACACACACACACACACACACACACACACACTCACCTTAACAATTTCTCGTCTCAGGTGTTTTGATTCATTACCTGCTACTTAACTTCACAATGCGACGTGTTTTGTTACGTGGCCGAGCTGTAGAATTAATAATGTGTGTGTGTGTGTGTGTGTGTTAAAGATTAGACTGCACAGGAAATCTCTCTCTCTCTCTCTCTCTCTCTCTGTGTGTGTGTGTGTGTGTGTGTGTGTGTGTGTGTGTGTGTGTATCAACTGTTTAAGAAAGCACTGGAAATGAGAGATACAAAATAACAGTGAGGAGGAAGAGAAGATGGAAGCTCACTAAAGAGGCAAAGGA
Source organism: Scylla paramamosain (assembly GCF_035594125.1). NCBI lineage: Eukaryota > Metazoa > Arthropoda > Malacostraca > Decapoda > Portunidae > Scylla > Scylla paramamosain. Next base: position 11,792,760 of record NC_087173.1, read on the forward strand.
GGAGAGGATGAGGTGAAAAGTGAGTGACAACTGACAGAAGAGGAGAATGAGGAGAAGGAAGGGAAAGATTAACTTACCCAACGAAGTAGATAGACAAGAGGGGAGGAAAAGAAAAGCGTCAAGTAGGGAGAGGAAGGAGTGAAAAAACGAAGGAAAAAGTCTTGTTTTGCTGGCCAAGGATGTGGATGAGGAGAAAAACACTGAATAATTATATATACGAAAGAAA
>NC_087173.1:11802985-11807985 GCF_035594125.1 Scylla paramamosain
TTTTGCTCTTTCCTCCTTCTTTTCTCATCATTTTTTTCTCCTACCTTTCCATTTTCTTGTGTTTTCTTTTCTTTTCCTTTGCTATTAATTCCCTGCTCTTTCCTGAACGTCCTCCCCTCTCTTGTCTCCCCTTCTCCTTCCCCTTGTGTCTTTCATTCTCTTTTTCCCTTTCCTTTCCTTAATTAATTCACCGTTCCTTCTCTCTTTCACCCTTATCTTCCCTTCCTCCCTTCCCTTCCCTTCCCTTCCCTTCCTTTCTCTTGCCTTTCTTTTCTCCCTTCCTTTCTCACTTCTTCCCTTCTCTTCTCTTCTCTTCTCTTTTCTCTTCCCTTCCTCCTCTTCTCTCCCATTTCCTTTCTTTCTCTTCCATATTCTCCCTTCCCTTCCCTTCCTTTTATTAACTCTCACCACTCCCTTCCTCCCTTCTTTCCTTCTCATCTATTCTGTCATCTCCCCTCCCTCATTAGTCCCTCCCTCCCCTTCCCTCCCTTTCCCTCCCTTTCCCTTCCCTTTACCTCCGAGTTTTTCCTTCCTTTTTGCTACCCCGGGTTAGGGTAAGGTAATGCGATTTAATTTTAAAGGGAGGTGGGAGAGGAAATGGGAGGACGAGGGGGCGTGGTGGAACGAGAGAGAGAGAGAGAGAGAGAGAGAGAGAGAGAGAGAGAGAGAGGGTGGAAGGGCGAGAAATGAAAGGTAAACAGGGAGCGATGAACGAAAAGGAGGGTGTGTGTGTGTGTGTGTGTGTGTGTGTGTGTGTGTGTGTGTGTGTGTGTGTGTGTGTGTGTGTGTGTGTGTGTGTGTGACTGTATGTCGAGGTTATGAGGGGAAGGTGATTGTGGTTAGGAAGGGAAAAAAGTGGTGGTGGTGGTGGTGGTGGTGACAGGTAGGAAGGATTGTGGTGATGGTAGTGGTGGTGGTGGTGGTGGTGGTGATGGTGGTGGTGGTGGTGATGGTGGTGGTGGTGGACGAATGATAGAGATTTATTGGCGAATTGTGTGTGATCATTCTCTCTCTCTCTCTCTCTCTCTCTCTCTCTCTCTCTCTCTCTCTCTCTCTCTCTCTCTCTCTCTCTCTCTCTCTCTCTCTCTCTCTCTCTCTCTCTCTCTCTTGTGTGTGTGTGTGTGTGTGTGTGTGTGTGTGTGTGAGAGAGAGAGAGAGAGAGAGAGAGAGAGAGAGAGAGCAGTTTTGTCAAGGTTGCGGGCAATGACACATACACACACACACGGGAATGATAAAATTGTGGTCCTTCGTCTCTCTCTCTCTCTCTCTCTCTCTCTCTCTCTCTCTCTCTCTCTCTCTCTCTCTCTCTCGTGCTTAGAGGATAATCAGGGAGCCAAACATCATGCTTGTCTTGCTAAATCTTTGTCTTCATGCCTTCTTGCTTTCTTGTTTTTACTCTTTTTTTCATTTTTTGTCTTTCTTCCTTTAGCCTTGTACTTTTTTTCTTGTCACGCTTCATTCAACTTTTTTTTTGTTTTATTTTGTTTTTTTCTTGCTTTCGTCTTACATTTTCCTATTTCTATTTTTTTTTTCATGTTCCATTCATTCTTTTTCTCTCCTCTCCCAGCCGTTCCTTCCTTTCATTCATGTATACTATCTGTTTGCTTCTCTCTCTCTTTTCTTTTCCTCTTTCTTTCGTTTTCTCCTTCGTTGCACACATTTTTTTTAACTCCTCTTTTCCATTCATTGTTTGTTTGTTTGTTTGTTTGTTTGTTTGTTTGTTTCGATTTCGCTCGTTCCTGTCATTCATGTATTCAGAAAATCACTCCGTCTATATTTTCTTTTTTCACTCTTATTTTTTTCTTTTCTTTTGTCTTCTCATCTCTTGTTACACTTCCTTTATTTCCTTCATATTTATTTTCATTGTTTTCATTCACTCAGTGCTTTCTTCCTCTTATTATATTTTTGTCCTTCCCATTCTTCTCTTATTTTTCTTTTATAATAATTTTTTTTTATGTTTTTTTTTTCCTTTTATTTATTTTACTTATTTACGTAGTTTCAAATTTAGTGTGGTTTGCCCTCTTCTTTCTCATTGTTCCTCCCTCCTTCACTCCTTTATCCATTCAATCGTTCTCTGCTTCAGTATTCCTTTTTCCTTTGTTGTTTCCTATCCATTTTCCTTTCCTTTTATCCTTTTTCTTCCTTCCATCCTTCATTCATTATCTCATCTTCCTTTGTCCTTTCCTTGTCTTTCCCTACTTATTCCTGTCTTGTCTTCCTTTTTCTATCCATTCATTCATTCATGTAGTTCCTTGAGAGAGAGAGAGAGAGAGAGAGAGAGAGAGAGAGAGAGAGAGAGAGAGAGAGAGAGAGAGAGAGAGATTATTGATACACAAAAATGGTACTTCAGCTTTAAAGTTCTAGAAGAAACAAGAGGTGTACTTTCTCTGAGGCAGGGAGAGAGAGAGAGAGAGAGAGAGAGAGAGAGAGAGAGAGAGAGAGAGAGAGAGAGAGAGAGAGAGAGAGAGAGAGAGAGAGTAAACAGAGATTAAATGAACAATACTCACTTAGAAACGGAAATATAAAGCAACGAAAGAAAGACAAGAGGAGAAAAAAATAATAGAAAAACACATGATGCAGAGAGAGAGAGAGAGAGAGAGAGAGAGAGAGAGAGAGAGAGAGAGAGAGAGAGAGAGAGAGAGGAATGTACCCACGATCAAAGGGAGTTTCGTCAACCATGGACAATGAACTCCTAAGGTAACAAGAATTCTCGCTCACTTCCCTCTACCTGTGCAATCACACGCATGGATCTACCTGGAGGAGGAGGAGGAGGAGGAGGAGGAGGACTAAGGACTTCCGTGAGAATTTTTCGAATGATAAAATCTTGCTATACTTTATATATCGAGACTTTCAAAAATTTTCCCACATTGTTCAGAGAGAGAGAGAGAGAGAGAGAGAGAGAGAGAGAGAGAGAGAGAGAGAGAGAGAGAGAGAGAGAGAGAGAGCCTTTCTCCTGACAACCCCCCGAGGCACCCCTCATCCCCTTTACAAGTGAATGGAACCGTCGCTGTGAAGGAGACAATGTGATATTTTAATCCCTCACTTGTGCGTCACCTGCAAGAAAACGGAGTGATACGGTTTCCAATCTCTCTCTCTCTCTCTCTCTCTCTCTCTCTCTCTCTCTCTCTCTCTCTCTCTCTCTCTCTCTCTCTCTCTCTCTCTCTCTCTCTCAGCAGATGTCTCGTATTAAGACATTTATTCGGATATAACTGATTACTGTTATCCTGATTCCTCCTCCTCCTCCTCCTCGTCCTCCTCCTCCTCCTGATAGTATAATGTAGCATCTTCCTCAAGTTTCGTTTTGCAGTATAACGTTTCCGTCTTGCCTTTCCTAAGCCGCGCGGTGTTCCTGGTAAGTGTTGTCCTGTTAACACCTTGCTGGGGGGAGGTGGGCGGGGCAGGCGTTGCTCTTTGCTCTCTCCTCCCACGTGTTTAGTAGAATGAACGCGTGTCAAAGAAGTGCCCACGTTTTTATTCCAAGTGGTCATCATCATCATCATCACCATCATCTTCTTCTTCATTGTCATCATCTTCATCATCATCATCTTCATCACCATTATCATTTTCATCATCATCATCTTTTTCTTCATCATCATTGTCATCATCATCATCATCATCATCATCATCATCATCATCATCTCCTCCTCCTCCTCCTCCTCCTCCTCCTCCTCCTCCTCCTCCTCTGTTATTGTCCCTTCATTTGTTCATGTGTGGGAAAAGTTGGATAAATCTTGTGATTTGAAGATAAATTGTTGAAATATGAGAATTACATTTCTTTTTTTTTTGTTTTTGTTTTTGTTTTTTCAGTATGTGATGTTTTCTTCTTGGTGTATTTACGTATGTTATTTTTTTTTATGTTATTTTTCGTTTTCTTTTGTTTGTTTATTTATTTATTAGCTTATTTATATGTATTTGTGGACTTATTTATTATTGCTTTTTTCATTCACATTTTTGGTGGGAGAAGAGTTTTAGTGTGTGATTCACCTACGGTCGTCTGCTGGTCACCCAGCCAGCCGTTCCCCTACGGAAAGAGCTCAGAGCTCATAGTGACCGATCTTTGGGTAGGACTGAGACCACTGACACACCACACACCGGGACAGCGAGGTCACAACTCCTCAGGTTACATCCCGTACCTACTTGCTGCTAGGTGAACAGGGGCTACACATTAAGAGGCTCACCCATTTGCCTCGCCGCGCCCCGAGATCGAACCCGGCCCTTCTTGGTTGTGAGCCGAACATGCTAACCACTGCACTACGGGGTGTGTGTGTGTGTGTGTTTGTGTGTGTGTGTGTGTGTGTGTTTCCATGAGTATTTATGTAACAGGAGCCGAAATGTAAACGAATCTCAATTATGTGTGTGTGTGTGTGTGTGTGTGTGTGTGTGTGTGTGTGTGTGTGTGTGTAGATAATGTAACAGTAGACCATAAATATACATAACAACCCACAAAAGTGTATGTGTGTGCGTGTCTGTGTGTAGCTCACGTGAGGAAGTACACACATCACGTGCACACAACCTTATTATGTGTGTAAGTATGCGTGTAGCTATGTGTAGTAACAATGGACGCTGATTACTCGTATTCGTAAACTTTAGTGTGTGTGTGTGTGTGTGTGTGTGTGTGTGTGTGTGTGTGTGTGTGTTAGCATCGTGTGTTCAGTGTTCAAGCAGACAAGCAGCAATGTCTGATAAGTGTCGGTGAACGTTCAGTAATGGCACTTCATCACAGCAATAAGCAACACAGCAACATGATGACACATTTACATGACCGCTTACATGACATGATTTCTGTGTGTATATAGATGTCATAATATGTATCACGCGATAGTAGGTAATAATAACAATGATAATAGTAAAAGTTTTATACATGAAAGCTGATCAAGAGTACAAAAAAGAAGAAAAATCAAAGGCCAGTTATTTTGCTGTCCCCGAAAAAAATAATAATAAATAAATAAATAAAGTCCAGAATATATGACAGTCTAATTCCACAGGTGTCCCGATCTCTG
>NC_087173.1:11817985-11827985 GCF_035594125.1 Scylla paramamosain
GCAGCCAGTCAGTTAGTCAGCCAGTTAGTTAGTCAGTCTGTTAGTTAGTCAGTCAGTCAGTTAGTTAATCAGCCAGTTAGTTAGTCAGCCAGTTAGTTAGTCAGCCAGTCAGTTAGTGTGTTAGTCAGTCAGTTAGTTAGTCAGCCAGTTAGTTAGTCAGGCAGTTAGTTAGTCAGCCAGTTAGTTAATCAGTCTGTTAGCCAGTCAGTCAGTCAGTCAGTCAGTCAGTCAGTCAGTCAGTCAGTCGCTTCCTATCTGCCTGTTGTTCATTCAGTCACTTAGTTACTCTGCACTTGCTGGTTTAGTTAGTTCATGCACTTGCTCTTAGTATCAGTCAGTCAGTCAGTCACTTAGTCCATACACTCACTCTTGTCATCAGTCACTCTCAATCAGTCAGTCAGTCAGTCAGTTAGTTCGTCCAGATACATCCGTCAGTCAATAAGTCAGTCAGTCAGTCCTTACACTCTTAATAACAGTCAGTCAGTCACTCCATACACTCTTAATACCAGTCAGTCAGTCAGTCAGTCAGTCAGTCAGCCTTACACTCTTACTTAGGACGCCACAAGCCCAGTCAGTCCGTCAGTCAGTCTATACATCACCCTCAGTCAGCCCTTACACTTAGCAGCAGTCAGTCAGTCAGTCAGTCAGTCAGTCAGGTGCCTCACTGTCTCAGGGTCTCATTCACTCGCTCGTTCACTGCTTCTGTCTCAGCCAATCATTCAGTCACTTACTCCTCTAGTCATTCAATTAAGTAATTAATCTAACGTGCATTTGCTCATTTATACCGCCAGTCAATTAGCTAGTTAATCAATTACTTTCTCTCTCTCTCTCTCTCTCTCTCTCTCTCTCTCTCTCTCTCTCTCTCTCTCTCTCTCTCTCTCTCTCTCTCTCTCTCTCTCTCTCTCTCTCCTCGTATAAAGTTACTTCCATTAGCTGACCATTCTTTTCTGTTTACCGAAGAGAGAGAGAGAGAGAGAGAGAGAGAGAGAGAGAGAGAGAGAGAGAGAGAGAGAGAGAGAGAAAGGGTTGGAAGTATTGAAGGTGAGGCACTTGTTCACTGGTTGGAGGAAAAAAGGAAGAAGGAAGAGCAGGAGGAGGAGGAGGGGGAGGAGGAGGAGGAGGAGGGGGAGGAAATGAGAGGAAGTTGGAAGGACGAAATGCGTGACAGAGTAGAAAATTAAGGTCTCTCTCTCTCTCTCTCTCTCTCTCTCTCTCTCTCTCTCTCTCTCTCTCTCTCTACACACACACACACACACACACACACACGAGGAATGAATGTTAAAGAAAAAAGAACAGCTGAAGAACAAGAACAGTGGAGGAAAGTGGATGAATTATGGAAGGAGGGAGTGGAGAGATAATGGAGGAAAGTAGAGGCTATCAGAGAAAAGTGGAGAGACAATTGAGAAAAGTGGAGAGGTGGAGGAAACAAGTGGAGAAACATTGAGGAAGGTGAGAGAGAGAGAGAGAGAGAGAGAGAGAGAGAGAGAGAGAGAGAGAGAGAGAGAGAGAGAGAGAGAGAGAGAGAGAGAGAGAGAAGGACGTAGGTGGAAGAAAGTGGACAGACAAATAATGGATGGAAAATATATTGAAGGAAAAATAGAGACACAATGATAAAGAGAGTCTGAGGAAAAGTGGAAATAAGGTGGAAGGATGGAAGAAAATGGAGAGATAGTAGGAAAAGGGAAGGAAAAGGAGAGATTGCGGAGGGAGTGGAGAGATAGTGGAAGAGGGGAAGAAAAGGAGAGATAGTGCAAAGAGGGAGTGGAGAGATAGTAAGTGGAGACACAGTAACCATGCTGCTCCACACAATTAGGCAATTAAGTCGTTTAGAAAACACATTCCCCCACCACACCACCTGAGAGAGAGAGAGAGAGAGAGAGAGAGAGAGAGAGAGAGAGAGAGAGAGAGAGAGAGGAGGGAGGGAGAAACACCATAGCATACCACAACAGTCGATACAGCTGGTGCTTGGAGGAGGAGGAGGAGGAGGAGGAGGAGGAGGAGGAGGAGGAGGAGGAGGGTTGGTTGGTTGGTAACAAAGGTCGTTGAAGAAGAAAAAAAAAGACCAGGGAGAATTTGGGAGGGAGAGGTATTTGCTGAAGGTGTAACAGCAGCAGCAGCAGCAGCAGCAGTAGTAGTAGTTGTTGTTAGTGTTGTTGTAATAACGGTATCAGCAGCAGTAGTAGTAGTAGTAGTAGTAGTAGTAGTAGTAGTAGTAGTGTTCCCAAAACCCTACAGTGGTCCCCCTCCAGACACACGCAAAACAGACTTTCCAGGAAGAGGCGAAGTAATTTAATGAGTGCACACACCCACACATACACCCACACATACACCCACCACACACACACACACACACACACACACACACACACACACACACACACACACACACACACACACACACCTTTCATTTTCTCATCATTTTCATTAGCCTGCCCTCCGCGTGAAACCACAGGTGTAGCTTTGCATAATTCAAGGTGGTAGCGATGGTGGTAGAGGAGGAGGAGGAGGAGGAGGAGGAGGAGGATTAGAAGTGACCTCACAGTAACGCACATGATTTTAACATGGAAATATTTACACACACACACACACACACACACACATACACACACACACACGCAAATATTTATTGAATCGCGGTTTATCGGAAAAAAGAATTATTGCATACAGTTTGGTACTATTTTATTTTATTTGCTTTCACATCCATATATTCAGCTTTATATATAAAGTGTAGGTGGGAAAATATACGAGTTTGTCTTAATTGTCATAAAACACCTTTTTCAAGAACCGCAAGAGGGAAAAATCTGCAATAGGGTAATTGTGACAGTGATTGATGGAGGTATTTAAGTACTGATTGTGGTGGTAGAGAGAGAGAGAGAGAGAGAGAGAGAGAGAGAGAGAGAGAGAGAGAGAGAGAGAGAGAGAGAGAGAGAGGCGGGTGTAATAGCAGAGGGGAGGAGAGAAAGAGAAAGAGAATGAAACTCGACCCTCTTTTGTTTTCATAGAAGCGACTAATGAACAGATGATGACGATCGCTTGATGCTCACTTGTTTCCTCCTCCTCCTCCTCCTCCTCCTCCTCCTCCTCCTCCTCCTCCTGATAAAAAGGCGTATCGATCTAGAGTCTTTTCACGCTCATAATGTTATCTCGCCTCTTGCTGCCTCTTGTGTGTGTGTGTGTGTGTGTGTGTGTGTGTGTGTGTGTGTGTGTTTGTGTGTGTGTGTGTGTGTGTAAATATATTGATTGTATTGATCTGGAAGTGGGACGTGTTGTGGGACTTGTGGCCACAGCAGGAGGTTGGGTATGAGGAGGAGGGGGAGTAGGTGGATGAGGGTGGAGAGGAGGGGGTGTGGGCGGTGCGGGAGGGAGAAGAGGTGAGGTGATAAGAGTACGTGTGTGGCGGAAAGGTGAGGTGATTGACGTAGGAGGAGGAGGAGGAGGAGGAGGAGGAGTTGGGAAGTGGAATGATGGTAGTAGTGATAATGATAGTACTTGGGTTAAAATGCTATTTGTATGAAATAAGGAATGAAAAGTAGCAATATAGTGGTAGTCATGATGGTGGTAGTAGTAGTAGTAGTAGTAGCAGTAGTAGTGGTAGTAGTAGTAGTAGTTGTTGTTGTTGTTGTTGTTGTTGTGGTAGTAGTTTTTGCTGTTGCTGTAATAATGATGATAACAAGAACAACAACAACAACAGCAGCAGCAGCAGTCTAATTTATTCCTTACTGATAAAACTCATTCTGTTACGAAACTTATTGTACATACAACAACAACAACAACAACAACAACAACAGCAACAACAACAACTCATCTCCAGCACACAATCACACCATCCCGGAGCTCCACAAAAAAAAAAAAATAATAATAATAATGATGATGATACATTTCGGGTTTTAAAAGTAACAACAACGGCAGCGGGAGAAATATGTAATGTGCTTCTGGTTTTAAGACGAGCAGCAACAAGACTCCTCCGTGCGTAATGCTGCGTGAGATTGTCCGCCTTACTGCTGCCCTCCATTATGGGATTGAATGAAGTGGCAGAGAGCGTGAGAGAAAAATGGTCCTTTACTTTAGCATTGGGAGTGTTTGCTTGCTGGAGGAGGAGGAGGAGGAGGAGGTGATGAGAGAGAGAGAGAGAGAGAGAGAGAGAGAGAGAGAGAGAGAGAGAGAGAGAGAGAGAGAGAGAGAGAGAGAGAGAGAGAGAGAGAGATTATATCATTGTTGGTATGCGAATAGAGAAAGAGAAAGAATGTGGACGAGTTTTTTTTTCAGAGAGAGAGAGAGAAAAAAAATAACAACAACGACTACTACTACTACTACTACTACTACTACTACTACTACAAGCAAGGGAAGGAGATGAAAGAGGAGAAACAGAGGACAAGACGAAAAAAAAAATGAAGAATGTGAAGAAGATGCAGGAAGATGAGGAGAATGAGAAGAAAGAACACAGGACCGGAAACAAACATTTGAAATTTTTGCTTACCACTGCATGCATGAGTCATTTGGTGCTTAGTCTCCCATAATACGGTTTTTATAATATGGTAGCCTTTTTGAAGCAGTAACTTTGTAGGCAAGAAAAGGAAGAGAGGAGAAAAAAAGACCAAGAAGAAATAACAGAAGAGGGAAGGGGGAGAAAAAGAAAATAGAAGAAACGGGATAAGGACATTAATTAAGATAAAAAAAAAAAAAAGGAGGAACAGAATACAGGAGAAAGAGGAGGAAACAGAAGTGAAGGTGGAGGGAAAGAAGGAAGAGTAAATGATAAAAAGGAAAAAATAAATAAAGTAGGAATAGAAGAAAAAAAGAAGGAAAACAAGAAAGAAAAGAAATGGAAAAACTGAAAAGTGAAGGAGAAAAAAATTTTTAAAAGAATTAATACAAAAAGAGGAGGACGAAAACATAAGGAACAGGAATAATGGAAAAGATAGAACAAAAGGAGTAAGAGGAAATGAAGAGAGAAAAAAAAATAGAAGGAATGAAATGAAGAATTGATGGGTAGGAAATTAGAAAATGATAAAAGTACATAAAAACAAAAAAAAAAAAAAAACAGGAGGAAGAAGTAATGGAGGTTGATGAAAGAAAAAAAGAGAAGAGAAGAGAAAAAAAGAATAAACAAAAACAGGAAACATTAAACAAGGAACATGATAAAGAAGGAAGAAGGAAAGGAAAAACAATGAAGTTGAGAGGAAAAGATACAGAAAAATAGTGTTGAAATTAGTAATAGTAGTAGGAGTAAAAGTAAGAGGAGGAGGAGAAGGAAGAGGAGGAAGAGGAGGTATTGCGTTACACCACAAGTTTATCGTAGTGTGGATAATGAGACGAGGAGGAAGAGAGAATAGAAGAATAAGTGAGTAGCATGATAGAGAGAGAGAGAGAGAGAGAGAGAGAGAGAGAGAGAGAGAGAGAGAGAGAGAGAGAGAGAGAGAGAGAGAGAGAGAGAGAGAAATGCTGTAATTTAGTGTTAAAAAGGAAGAAGGAGGAAGAAGGACGAGGAGAATTAAAGAAAATAAGTAAAAAAGAAGGAGGTGGAGGAGGAGGAAGAAGAGTAAAGTATATATTGTAGTCAGTAATGGAGTAGGAAGTGAAGGAGGAGGAAGAGGAGGAGGAGGAAGAGGAGGAAGATGGTGATAGCGTGAAGGGCTGGCGTTGGTGGTGGCGGTGGTGGAGATGGGCGTGGAAAGGGAGGTGAGAGGCGCGTGTGCGGGAGAAGAAAGAGGAGGTGGAGGAGGAGGAGGAGGAGGAGGGAGGATTGTACGTCGACCATACAGTTCCCGGCCAAAGTTTGTGTGTCCCGTGATGCAACAAGTGTGGACAAGTGCTGCAGGTCTGCGCATCAACAAATGTAACACTGAAACATGACTAGTACGAGTAGTTTGGAAGCCTTGTTTGGAGGCTCACGGAATGTTTGGGTTTCTGGCAGAATATACTAGTATCTTTTATTTTTTTCTATTATTATTTAGTTGTTTTCTCTGTTATGATTTATTCTTTTTATTTACATATTTTATGGCATCTTATCTCATTCTCGCGATATAACGCACTGCAGTGAATCTCTCGCTGGTGAAAAGTCAGCGGCGAGGACCACAGGCTCAGTTTTAAGTGGCCAGGAGACTCGTGCACGGGAATCGCCATGACTAAATAGGACTTAAGCCTGGGGCGAGTCCACCCTGTGAGGTTAAACAGTCATGACGTGTGGCTCCACTGAAACCAGCACCGCCCATGTGTCCGGGCGCTGACCAGCAGGGGAAGCACACTGGTCAGACAGCTTACGGAAAGACTGTGGAACCCGCCCTAAGTTTTGCAGGCCCTCACTGTCACCTGGCAAGCAGTGACACGCGGCAGGCAGCGTGACTTGGCGGTGTACAGAGAGAGCCGGACCTCATTATGGGGAAAGAAACTTTTTTTTTTTTCTGGTATGTTTACGTGTGGTTTGTTCTGATGTGCTAAACGTGTTCCTTAGAAATCCTTCCTTTTTCGTTGCGGAGGTAAAGGATCTGAAAGAGTGTTCATAAAAAGTCATTTATTAAGAATACAAAACTTGTCTAATAATGATAGCTATCCTCCTCCTCCTCCTCCTCCTTTTTTCCTTTCTTCTACGTTTCCTCCTCCTCCTCCGTCTCCCTTTTCTTCCTCCTCTTTCTCTTTTGCACTTCCCCTTCCTCATCTTCTCTTTATCCTCTTCGCACTTCCTCTATTTCCTACATTTCATCTTTAAACATTCATCCTCCATCTCCTTCCCCTCTCCTTTTTCTCTCCCTCCTCCTTCGCCTTTCATTGTCTTCCTCTTGTTCTTGTATTTATCCTCTTCGCCTCTCTTCACTCTCCCTTTGACCCTCTCTCTTTTCTCTCTTTCCTCCTCCTCCTCCTCCTCCTCCTCCTCCTCCTCCTCCTCCTCCTCCTCCTGTCATGTCTCTCCAAGGAAAGAAAAATCGAATCGAACGAACCGTAAACTTTTCCACGGAGAGAGAGAGAGAGAGAGAGAGAGAGAGAGAGAGAGAGAGAGAGAGAGAGAGAGAGAGAGAGAGAGAGGACGAAGAGGGTTTTAAATCTGGGGGTTGTAAGAGAAATTATGAGTGAAGACAGGGAGAGAGAAAGGGGAAACAGAGAGAGAGAGAGAGAGAGAGAGAGAGAGAGAGAGAGAGAGAGAGAGAGAGAGAGAGAGAGAATGTACTCAACCGCATACGTTCCCCCGTTGATTTGCTGTACTTCTCTCCTCCTCCTCCTCCTCCTCCTCCTCCTCCTCCTCCTCCTCCTAATGATCGATGTCACATGTAACCACAAAACGCACCTAAATTTAGGCTTCACCTGGCCCAACCCGCGCCGTGTACCGCCACCATGTCATTTAAACGTCTTCCTTCTCTTCCTTCTTCCTTCCTCTCCTCCTCCTCCTCCTCCTCCTCCTTCTCCTCCTCCTCCTCCTCCTCCTCCTCCTCCTCCTCCTACTCCTCCTCCTCGTTTTTCAGTTGTCCAGGTGCCGCTAGTACCTTACCGGGAAGGAATCTGTCAGCTTAATATATTTCCTACCTTCCTCCCCTTCCTCCTTCCTCCTTCCTCTTTCCTTCCCTCCCTTGCTCCCTTCCTTCCTCCTTTCTTCCCTCCTTCCCTCCTTCCTTTCTTCTTTCCCTATCCCATTCTTTATTTCCTTCCTCTTTTACTGCCTTTCTTTTCTTCCGTCTTTCCTCCTTCGTTTATTTCCTTATTTCCTTCCTTTTCTCTCTCTTTATTTTCTTTTTTTCTGATATTCTTTCCTCGTTTTGCTGTAAATTTCGTTTCTGTATCATTTTTCCTTCACTTTACTTTCATTTAACATAATCTCGCTCTTTTCTTCCTTTTCTCTTTCATTTACCTCCCTCTCTCCATCCCTCCGTCTCCTTTCCTTCCCTCCTTTTCGGTCATTAGTCCTCAAATTCTTTCCAATATTTCCTTCTTTCGTTCGTTCGTTCGTCTTTTACCTCTCCATCTTTCTCCCATCCATCCATTTAGCGTTCGTTTCTCCCTTCCTTCATTCCTTCCTTCCTTCACTTTCCCTTCTCTTCTTCCTTATCTCAAATTTCAGTTTTTTCTTCTTTTTATCATTATTTCCTCCTTCCTCTCTCAACTTTATTTTCATTCTTGCGCTTCGGTTTATCATTACAGCACCAAAGTTCTCTCTCTCTCTCTCTCTCTCTCTCTCTCTCTCTCTCTCTCTCTCTCTCTCTCTCTCTCTCTCTCTCTCTCTCTCTCATTTTTTCCTTCCCTTTCTTCATTAGCTTCCTTTTTTTTCTCTTTTCCTCACTTTAGTTTATCGTAGGCGTCATCTCTCTCTCTCTCTCTCTCTCTCTCTCTCTCTCTCTCTCTCTCTCTCTCTCTCTCTCTCTCTCTCTCTCTCTCTCTCTCTCTCTCTCTCTCTCTCTCTCTCTCTCTCTCTCTAAGCGTATTACTCCGAGCTATAATTTCTCTGGAGATTTACAGTGAAAAAAGGATTATCCGTAGAAATGAATTTGAAGACTGCGCAAGACGAGAGGACCAGATATAGAACCCGTTCCCAGAATGCGCATTATCAGGGGCGGAATTTCTATGAGAGAGAGAGAGAGAGAGAGAGAGAGAGAGAGAGAGAGAGAGAGAGAGAGAGACGCATGCCATAAATTGAGGGAAAGTAAGAAAAAAATAAGAACTGAGGTAGAAAGAGAGAGAGAGAGAGAGAGAGAGAGAGAGAGAGAGAGAGAGAGAGAGAGAGAGAGAGACGCATGCCATAAATTGAGGGAAAGTAAGAAAAAAATAAGAACTGAGGTAGAAAGAGAGAGAGAGAGAGAGAGAGAGAGAGAGAGAGAGAGAGAGACGAAGACGAAGAAAGAAAGGGGAGGAAAAGGGTGTGATTAGAAGAAGAGAAAGAGAAAGAGAGGATAATGAATGAAAGAAGGAAGGAAGAAGGGAGTGAAGGAGAGGATGGAAAACAGAAAGAGCGGGGAGGAGGAGAGTTGAAAGAAAGATGGAGGCAAGAGAGAGAGAGAGAGAGAGAGAGAGAGAGAGAGAGAGAGAGAGAGAGAGAGAGAGAGATGCACAAGGAATATTACTTTTTAGGACGTAAACTCAAAAATTGTTTGGAACGAAAAAAGAAAAAGAAAATAAATGGGACAGGAAGGAAGGAAGATGTGAAAAATGAAAAAAAACATGAAAGGAAAATGAAAACAATAAAAAAATGAAAGAAGTAACAAGGAAATGAAGGAATAGAGAATAAGGAAGAAAACGAAAAGAGGGAAAACAAAAGAATGATAACGGAAGAGAACGAATAAGATAAGAAGAAAGGAATGGAAGAGAAATAAAGAAAACAATAGAAGAGAAGATGAAGAAATGAAAGAAATAAGAGAGAAGTGACAAGAACGAGAGATGAAGCAGGGAGAAAAAGATGGTTAAGAGAAGGAAGTTAAGGGAGAGTAGTGAAGGGAGAAAAGGAAGGGAAGGAAGGGAATAAAATTGATTGATTGATTGATTTTATGGTTCCGCAACAGCTGTCATGAGAGAGAGAGAGAGAGAGAGAGAGAGAGAGAGAGAGAGAGAGAGAGAGAGAGAGAGAGAGAGAGAGAGAATGGATAAAAAAGGAAATACAGAAGTGAGAGAAGAAAAGATGGTATGAGAGGAGAGGGTGGTAAGCAGAGAGAGAGAGAGAGAGAGAGAGAGAGAGAGAGAGAGAGAGAGAGAGAGAGAGAGGAGCAAAAAAATGAGGTGAGAAGAGGGTGGGTTGTGGTGGTGGTGGTGGATGAAAATACGTACTGTTGTTCTGGGAAAGATATCAGACTCTCTCTCTCTCTCTCTCTCTCTCTCTCTCTCTCTCTCTCTCTCTCTCTCTCTCTCTCTCTCTCTCTCTCACACACACACACACACACACACACACACACACACACACACACACACACACACACACACACGAGAGAGAGAGAGAGAGAGAGAGAGAGAGAGAGAGAGAGAGAGAGAGAGAGAGAGAGAGAGAGAGAGAGCGATTTCATATTTGTTTCAGATTCAAATTCAATGC
>NC_087173.1:11837985-11910485 GCF_035594125.1 Scylla paramamosain
AGAGAAATAAGAGAATTTTTAGTGAGGATAACAGTGATTACAAAACAGGAAATGATGGTGAAAAGATAGTGAAATCATGGCGAGGATAGAAGAGAACAATAGAGAGACTAATGATGGAAATAAAGAAGAAGAATAGAAAAAATATATATATATGCATTTTTATCGTTGAATATGGGTATCCAAAAATAATGATAATGATAGTCGTGATGATGATAATAATAATAGTAATAGTAATAATAATGATGACACTTCACCACCACCTCTACGGACATCAGCAATGGACACATCAATATTATGAACTTTGCGGTACAACATCCATGGCCTATTAATTAACTCTACTTTCCCACATAAACATTAGAAGTATAGTTCCCATTAAGTGTTTAAAGTTCATTTAGATTACGTAGTTTCCTTTAATTACTATCATTTTTATATAGGGTAGTTAATTAAAAAGTCGACGTTCTTCACAAAAAAGGCACACAAACAAGTCGACGTTTTGCTGATACTGAAAAGCTTATGAGCTAATGATGTATGAAGCCTGTATGTAAAACTTTTAATTTTCTCCTCTTCCCTTTCTCTTTATTTTCCTCCTCATCTCTTTTCTCTCCTTCCCTCCCTGTTCCTCCTCGTAATTTGTTTTCCTTTCCTTCTCCGCTTTCCATTCCTCTCCTATTTCTTTTCCCTTACCTCCTCTTTCTCTTCTCCCTCCTGTTCTTCTTCTCCATCTCGTCATCCGCTTTCTCCTCTTCCTCCTCCTTTTCTTTCTGTCTTCCTTCTCCTTCTTTGTTTCAACCCATAACTCCCTTCCCTTTTCTCTCTCATTATTCTTCCTTATCTTCTTCCCTTTCCTTTTCATCTTCCCTTCTGGCCTTACATTCCTCCTCCTCCTCCTCCTCCTCCTCCTCCTCCTCCTCCTCCTCCATCAGGCCAAATCCTCCCTGATCACACCTCATATTCATAAATTCCTGAGTCCTGACGCGGCAGTTTATCCCGAAATTAAACATACCCGAGAGATGCACCCGAGAGAGGAGGCTGATGAAGTAGGCTCTCGTAGGCCCGGAGCTAAATTAACTACACACACACACTCACACACACACACACACACACACACACACACACACACACACACACACACACACACACACACACACACACACACACCAAAAAAAAAAAAGTGGATTTGGGAGTAACAGCTACTGAAAAATTGACTCCGGACAAACACATTGATAAAATTACTGAAGACGATGAATTTGTTAAAAGGATTAAAAATGGCATTCTCATATTTGGATGAAGGAATGATAAAAAAAATAAATAAAAATGTTGATTTACATGATTAAACCAAGAATGGAATATGTTGCAGTGGTGTGGTCTCCTCATACAAAGAGGAATATTGTAAAATTAGAAAGAGTACAAAAAGCAGTCACTAAGATGGTTCCGAAGTTGAGCAAGTCGACCTACGAAGAGAGATTAAAAATGTTGGAAATTCCTATCCTTGAAAACAGGAGCGAGAGAGAGGAGATTTAATAAACATCTATAGAATGATAAATGGTGTGGAAAATGTGGACAAAAATGTTTTACAAATTTAGACACACAGAGTACAAGGGGACACAGTAAGAAGCTGAAGAAAGTTAACTGTAGAAGAGACATCAAGAAATATAGTTTTCCTCACAGAAGTGTGAACAAATGGAATGAAATCAGTGAAGACGTTGTTAATGCCGTGACTGTCCATGCTTTTAAGACCAAACTGGATAGATATAGAGACGGGAAACTATGAGATACTCCCCTCCCGTGAACCACAACTAGGTAAACACACACGCACACACACACACACACACACACACACACACACACACACACACACACACACACACACACACACACACACACACACACATGGGATACAAATATATTCAGAATTACTCGATTACATAAAAAGTAAATAAATATGCACTGGGAATGCACTGGAAAAATATTGATTGAAAGTTTAGAAATTTAATTATAACGTGCTACTACTACTACTACTACTACTACTACTACTACTACGCCACACCAGTACTACTATCTATCTGTTTATCTGTTAACATTACGGGAAGTGCTGTAAGAGCCTGTGTGATTAAACGGTTATGCAAGAGAGAGAGAGAGAGAGAGAGAGAGAGAGAGAGAGAGAGAGAGAGAGAGAGAGAGAGAATGAAAATTTTCATAAGGCCAAAAAATCTACCGGACACTCTCAAGGACTGCATCAAGAGAGAGAGGGGGGGGAGGCATATTATAAAGCGTGTTGTTGGCATTTCAGTACAAAGCTACAGTCCTGTCAGTAGCTTTTTTATTTACATACCTGCACGCTGAGGCAAATAGTACATTGTGTAAGTCTGTAGCTGCACTCTCCATGAATGGCTGGATTAATGCATTAGGAGGCAGAGAATTCAGAGGGACAAAGTCATGAGTGTCCAGTGTAGTGGTCAAGGTCTGCCCCGAGATGAATGGCAACAGTAATTATTGCTGTATTTCTCCCACAAGCATAGACTCATTATTATGTGGAAAATATGCAAACAGTTAACAATACTGAATACCAGATAATACAATAACAATGATAAAAAGAAAAATTATATATCGCTATAAGCGTGCGAACTAGTAGTAATAATCGACACAATTAATTAATAGGTTTGTGTCCCTGATGGTTACATAACCAGTGACTTCTTTGCTTGAGTGACAGAAAACTTTTTTTTTTTTTTAAGTGATGGTGATAGTGTTGTCAGTGAATGAAACTACGTGCTTGTGTAGTGGCGGTGGTGGTGGTAGTGGTGAGGGTGAGGCTGGTGTTTTGTGCTTCTGATTAATGAGAGATAAATGCTGCGTGATGGATGTTCAGAGAGAGAGAGAGAGAGAGAGATGTAAGGATATTAATGTAGTCATTTCAAATATCGAGATCCAAAGAATTCAATAATATGGTGCAGTTTTTGTTATACTCCGTTGATTGAAGATGAAATAAAAAAAAAGATGTGTTGACTTGCATTTTTAAATAAATGTAAATATAGCAGTGGTGGTGAGTTAGAATCAGTGCCCTGGCGTGGCCTTCACCGGGAAAGGAAAAAAATTTTAATTACTCGACGCTGGTAAAGGATGTTGTTTATGTCTATATTGTTGTTGTTGTTGTTGGTGTTGTTGTTACTGGCATCAGTAATAGCTGTATCAGAGAAGGTGAGCGCACTGCCTCTGCCTCCCAGCGGCGTGGGGAGAGAGAGGTGACCTATTCGTGTGGGGACTAACCTAACCTAGCCTAACATAGCTGACCTAGAGCTGCCCCGCTGGCTGATACTGACCCACCTCAGCACGTTCCTGGCAACCCATCTGTGCTCTCTCTCTCTCTCTCTCTCTCTCTCTCTCTCTCTCTCTCTCTCTCTCTCTCTCTCTCTCTCTCTCTCTCTCTCTCTCTCTCTCTCTCTCATACTTACGATGACAACAGTATGCAATGTTGCTATTTTTAATTGCATTTATTATTCTCATCACATCTTAGCGGGAGAAAAACTTACTCTTTGGTCAGGTAGTGCATCCTTAGTGAAGGAGGTGGGTGGGGGAGGGAAGGAGGACGGATGAACTTCCCTCAAACCTGACTCGTTTATTCCCAAGGGGCAGTCACGCCTCATTCCTTCTTCCTAATTTACCTGAAGTAGGGGCGTGGACAAAGTTGTGCTTGGAGATGGAGAAGTGGAGGCGGAGAAAGTTTGAGTTTTGGGATGAAAAGGTTGACGTGGAGGCCTGCGAGGTGGAGGAGGTGGAGGAGCGGAGCTGGTATGCAGTGGTGAGGTCATAAAGTTACGACAGTTCCAATAAAATAGATTTACATAAAGTAACCACTTGGCCCTCGCTACCTGTCTGCACCTCTCTCTCTCTCTCTCTCTCTCTCTCTCTCTCTCTCTCTCTCTCTCTCTCTCTCTCTCTCTCTCTCTCTCTCTCTCTCTCTCTCTCTCTCTCTCTCTCTCTCTCTCTCTCTCTCTCTCTCTCTCTCTCTCTCTCTCTCTCTCTCTCTCTCTCTCTCTCTCTCTCTCTCTCTCTCTCTCTCTCTCTCTCTCATTAATGGCGACGCCAGGCGGACACTCCCTTCTCCTGCTCCCGTCCTGACATTGATACAGAGAGGACGGGTGAATGAGTTGCCTGCCTCTCCATCTCTCGCCCCCGCTGGCACCATTCCGTTTTCTCTCTCCCTCCGCCGCCACTAACATTACTTTCCAGACACACCCTTACCCTTAAAACTCCCCCTGAACCCCACAACCCTAACACCACCTCCCAAACACGTCCCTCACTGGTAACACTTCTCCCTGAATCCCACAAACCTAACCACACCTACGAGTAACTTACCCTAACCTAACCTAACCTAACCTAACCTACGAGTAACTTACCCTAACCTAACCTAACCTAACCTAACCTAACTTGCAAGCCTTCAAACATTCCCTTTTCTTCCCTTCTCGTCATCCATCCCAGTTTCCCCTCTTCTTACTTTTCCCCTCTTTCTCTCCGCCATCTTTCCCTCCCCTCTCTTGTTTCGCACCACGGTTTCCTCTCAATCTTCCCTCACACCCCTCTTTTTACCCTTCCTTTCTCTCCATTTCTCTTCCCTTCATTATTCCTCCTCTCTTTCATTCATCCCCTTCATCTTACCCTCCCGTCCTCTCTCTCTCTCTCTCTCTCTCTCTCTCTCTCTCTCTCTCTCTCTCTCTCTCTCTCTCTCTCTCTCTCTCTCTCTCTCTGCCACTCCCAAAACCTCTCCATCCATTCCTCTCTCCATTCTCGTCTCCCCTTTCCCTCCCTTCCCTCCCTCCGTTCCCTCCCTACAAGCTCATTCCAGATCCCTCTCCCCCCACTCTCCCTCTTTCCCTCTCTCTCCTCCACCCAATAATTCATCCCCCCAATAATTCCCCTCTCCCAGCCACTCCCAGTCCCCACCCAGTCTCTCCTTTTCCCTTCCTTTCACTCTCTTTCCCTCCCTCCCTCCCTCCCTCCCTCCCTCCAGCTCCGTCCTCCCCTTCCCAGCTTCCAGGACAGTGACCGGAGATGAGAGAGAGAGAGAGAGAGAGAGAGAGAGAGAGAGAGAGAGAGAGAGGGGGGGGAGGAAACAAGTGTTAAAAATGAAGGAAGAAAAAAGGGAGTGGCGATAGAATGAGAAAGAAGGAAGGAGGAGGAGGAGGAAGAAGAATATTAAGGGAGAAGGGAAAAAATGGGAGTCGTGTTAGAATGAGGGAGAAGGAAATTATGAAAGGAGAAAGAGGAAGAAGAAAATTAAGGGGGAAGGAAAGAAATGAGAGTAACGTTAGAATGAAGGAAATGAAGGAAGAGGGAATGCAGGCGTTTAGTTTCCTTAGTTTATTTCACACGGAAGGGAAATTACGAAGCGGAAAGGTGTGTTAATGAAGTATTCAGGTGTGCGCGCGCTTGAGAGAGAGAGAGAGAGAGAGAGAGAGAGAGAGAGAGAGAGAGAGAGAGAGAGAGAGAGAGTGTGGTTAGAGGTCGATTACCCTGGCGCAGAGAGGGTCGCCACGAACACACACACACACACACATTACTAAAACGATCATGCACGCTTATTTTCCATTGTTGTTGTGCACATGATAACACACACACACACACACACACACACACACACACACACACACACACACACACACAGGTGATGGCAATGTGTACTTTCCTTAGCCCAGACCCAGACCTACACGGGCAGCATCCTCATAGCAGTCAACCCATACAAGGAGCTCGAGATGTATGGTCCTGTAAGTATCACGTGATTTTTTATGGCTCCTCCTCCTCCTCCTCCTTCTCCTCTTCTTCTTCTTCTTCTTCTTCTTCTTCTTCTCTTCTCTTCTCTTCTCTTCTTCTGTCCTCTTCTCTCCTTTTCTCAGCACACCATAGTCTTTCTACATCTCTTCATTGTCCACTCATTTTTTCTACTCTCTCTCTCTCTCTCTCTCTCTCTCTCTCTCTCTCTCTCTCTCTCTCTCTCTCTCTCTCTCTCTCTCTCTCTCTCTCTCTCTCTCCATCGTTTTATTCGCCACATCTCTTTAATAATTGTCTTTATTTTCTTTACTACACTCAGGCACCACGCCATCACCGCCACATTTTTTTTTTTTTTTTTCTCACCGCTGTTTATTGATTTAGTATATCATATTCAAGCACCTCTTTCCAGTTTTTCGTGTAGGAGTAGTTTGTATTTTTTCCCCATTTCCTCCTGTCGAGTTTTAAGGGATTGTTTTAAGTCACTGCTTTTTTTCTTCTTTTCTTTCGCTTTTTTAGTGCATTCTTTATTCTGTTTTATCTCAAGTATTTTCGTCTTAATTTCAAGGGGGCTTCTCAGTTTTATCTCATTCATTCTATGTACTTTATCTAATTTTTATTATTCGTTTCCTTTCTCATCGTTTTGATATTTTCTTTAATTTCTTCTTTTTTTTTCTTTTTCCGTTTCGTCATTGGTATCTATTGTTTCTCCCTCTCTCTTTATTTTTCATTTCATTGTGTGTTATCAGCCATTATTATTCTCATCATCTTTGAATCATTAACTCTTGTTATATGTTCCTTCTTTTCTTATTTTATACCGCGTTGTTACTCATCCTCATCAGCATTAGTAAATATTTATCCTTTCTTCTTCGTTTTCCTCGTTTCTTTCACATATTTCATCCCAGAATTTCCAGTCTCTCTCTCTCTCTCTCTCTCTCTCTCTCTCTCTCTCTCTCTCTCTCTCTCTCTCTCTCTCTCTCTCTCTCTCTCTCTCTCTCTCTCTCTCTCTCTCTCTCTTGATACGTAACTTATGTCATTCTCATTATTCAAGAGCTCCTTTTTTTTTCCAGGAACCTTTCAGACTCTATATTTTTACTTCCCTGTCCTCCTTTCGAACTCCTTAATTTAACTTTCCTCTCCCAGTCTTCCCTAAAGGCTTGCAACTTTGCTTCCTGTTTTCTTTTCCTGTTCGACTGATTGGAAATGATACACGCTAACCTTTCTTTCCCTTATTCATTCTTGTATTTATTTGTTTATTTATTTTTATTTATTTATTTATACTTTATTTATTCTCTGCAAGCCTTGAAGAGTCAAGGATACTTTTTTCTTTACTTAGTTCTCTCTCTCTCTCTCTCTCTCTCTCTCTCTCTCTCTCTCTCTCTCTCTCTCTCTCTCTCTCTCTCTCTCTCTCTCTCTCTCTCTCTCTCTCTCAGCTTAACAAAGCAATAATAACTAAAGAAAGAAAGAATAAATTTAAACCTAAAAAAAATTAATAATAATTATGTTAAGATTTTTTTTTTAATCAAAACCAAAAAATAATTTTGAGTAAATAAATTTTACAGTATAAAGCAAAACCCTAATAAAGCTTTAAACCTTAACCCTTCGTACACCACAAAGCAAAACCCTAAAGCTTCAAACCTAACCCTTCGTACACCTCGAAGCAAAACTCCAAACTTTCATACTCATACCCTAACCTTCGCATCCCACACTACAGGAGGCCATCATGAGGTACCAGGGCAAGAAGCTGCTGGAGGAGGAGCCGCACGTGTTCGCCATCTCGGAGTCGTCCTTCGTGGCGCTGCAACGCTTGGACAAGAACCAGTCGTGCGTCATCTCGGGGGAGTCAGGCGCCGGCAAAACCGAAACCACCAAGTTCATCCTGCAGTACCTGTGCTCCGTGACGACCGGCGTGTCCACCTGGGTCGAGCAGCAGATCATCGAGGCCAACACCATCCTTGAGGCCTTCGGTGAGAGAGAGAGAGAGAGATGAATATGTAGTATACTGTTGGTGGTGGTGGTATTATTATTATTATTATTATTATTATTATTATTATTATTATTATTATTATTATACATATCAGGGACAAAAAAAAAAAAAATATGCAGCTCCCAAAGGTCAAAAAGTAAAAAAAGATTAGATAGCTCACATCCGGAGGTGTCTTTGTGCTGCTCCTCTCCTGCTCGCGATATGGTTCATTCAAGCTGTGGGTAGGAGAGAAAGCAGAAATAGATGAAGCTTTCCAGAGTTGACTAGTAATAGATGAAACTATGAAGATATTGGGTAACTCTTGCATTAGAATGGTTGGACAGAGTAGGGATGAGAATGAGTAATATTTCCCAGTAATAATTGTCATATTACTCATTGTGGCTTTTTTTTTTGTGTGTGTTCTTTCTTGTATAGTTTTCTTTTATTTTTGTACCTTTCTTTTTTATCATCTTGATCTTCATTCATTCATTGACTATTATGTAAATTCTCTCTCTCTCTCTCTCTCTCTCTCTCTCTCTCTCTCTCTCTCTCTCTCTCTCTCTCTCTCTCTCTCTCTCTCTCTCTCTCTCTCTGTGTGTGTGTGTTGTCATCAAAGGCAGCCATATTTATCCCCTCGTTATTAACTTCAAACACCTCATTAAGACAGATCAGTAAGCCACGAACTCACCAGAAATAAGATTTCTTCATATTAAAGACACAAAATAAAATTTCAAAAAAACTCCCAGACTTCCACTGACATCAATTCAAATTAGTTCAAACAAAACTGTGTTGAAATGTGTGTACCTAACGAAACATAATTTATTCATGTCTAATTACAAGGGTGAGAATAAAAATATAAGAATGCCAGTAAATACTAAAACCAAAAATTTATGTGAGAGATCACAGTATTAAAAATTAAATGAGTGACTCCACTACTAATAAAGAAAATTTCATGTATTCATATATGTTATACATATAGATCTATTTATTTTATATTTGACTTTTAGTTTTATTTACCTGCTCATTATTTTTTTTATAGTTAAGTAAGTTATTTATTTATTTATCTGTTTGTTACTTATCTACTTATTCTGTGTCTTATAGGTGAGGGATCTATATTTATTTGTGTGCTTATTTGCTCATATGTATTCAATTTTTACTACTTATATACTCCTTTATAAACATATTTCTAACTTCCATTTATTATCCCAGGTAACGCCAAGACAGTCCGCAATGACAACTCAAGTCGATTTGGGAAGTTCATGCAGGTTTGCTTTGACCCATCGTGGCACATCAAGGGTTGTGTGATGCAAGACTACCTCCTGGAGCAGTCCCGCATCACCTTCCAGGGCCCTGAGGAGAGGAACTACCATGTCTTCTATCAGCTGGTGGCTGCTGCTCAGGTACTGGGAGAGATGGCAGGAAGAAGTGGTGGCAAGAATGGATGTGTGGTTTGGTGTGGGATGGCTGAAGAGAAGAAATAATGAAAGAAATAGGGGTATGGGTTGGTGTGCATGAGTGGAACAGTACTGGAAGAAATGGTAGACTGGGTGGATATGGGTGATGGTGATGAGAGGAATAGGGGGTAGTGGAAAAGGTGCCTGTGAGAGCAAAGGTACAGGAGGTGTAGAGGTCGGTGGGGTTGAGATGGAGGGCTGAGATGGGTGGAGTGGAGGAGGGCTGAGATGGGTGGAGTGAATAGCCTGGCAGCAGTTTCCACAAGGGTGGACTCTGAACACAATAAAAGCAGTTACTGTCATGCATATGCGTACATACTCATAAAGCTGAAACAGATGCAGGCACATTAACTTAACTGCTTTGCCCACACACACACACACACACACACACACACACACACACACACACACACACACACACACACACACACACACACACACACACACACACCTATTTCCATTAATTCTAATGGAAGCTATTACACTTAAATTCTGAAATCCCATCATTATTACAGTATTATTGCTCTTATGTTCTTTAGTAATGAAAAAAGTAAAACTACTGCTATTACTATTAGTACATGTAAAAATAGAAATACATAGTAGCAGGGGGTGTAGGTTTAGTAATAATAGCAAAGAATACCTGAGTGTCTGAGGAAAATTGGGAGAGGAAAAGAATAGTCACAGTTGGAGACATGAATTGGAAGGTTGGAAGCAGAGAGGTAGCTGATGTAGCAGGGAAGTGAGGTGTAGGTAGAGTAAATGAGAATGAGGAGCACTTGGTGGACATATGTGTGGAAAAGGGACCATTCCTGGTAAACATCTTCCTTCATAAAACAGTCCTCAAATATGCATGGAGAAGGAGGCATGAGAGCAGGGAGCAGAAGAGCCTGATGGATTATGCAGCAGTGGCTGAAAGATAAAGGAATGATGTGTTGGATGCCATGGGAAGAGGATATTTGGTCGGTCAGAACTCTACTGTTCTAGTCAAGATGGAAATAGAAGATAGCTGGTAGGAATAGTGATATGGATATGGAAGGTGAATTCAGTGTTGGCTAGTGAGAAGATGGACAGGAAGGAATATAGAGAGGAATGTGAGGGGATATATGTAAGATTGAGAAGCTGGAGCAATATTTGTGGAGGTATCAAGTGCTTGATGTGTTGAAAGGTTTGGTGACTACAATAGCAGCAGAAGTCTCAGGTTATAGACTGTCAGGAGTAGGAGAGAGGAAAGCACATAGTGGAAGGCTGATATCAAGAAAGCTGTAAAAGAGAAGAGGAGATCATATGAAAAAATGTTGGAAAAAGGAGAAAAAAAGAAAAAGAAATATACTAGAAGAAATCAAAGAGAGGAGAAAAACTTTGAGTACAAGTCTTGCAATAGGAAAGTGAAGGAACTAATAAGAGAAAATAAAAGAGAATAGTTGAAGAGTTTGGTAGGAAGCTGAGTTAAAATTTTGGTGAGAAAAAGAAGTTTGGAAGAAAGTTATGAAAGAAATAGAAGGAGGAAGAAGCACACAGGAGTATTAGGATAAAGAAGGAGGAGGTGGACAGTGTGTGAGAAAGATATGGCTTAGGATCGGTCAGGTACAGAGGTCCTTCATCCCATTAGAACAAAGCAGAGAACAATTTCCTAACACTGCATGGTGTGGAAATTTATCTAACTTAATTGATATTGCGGTAGCCACTTTGTGCTTAATTGTGTTTCCATGTAGCTATAAAAGTGGCTCTATTATAGAGTAGTGGTGGTGGTGGTGGTGGCAGTGATAGTGTTATTGATGGTGGTAGTAGTGGTAATGGGGGTAGTGGCGGGGTTGGTGGTGGTAGGGGTAGTGGTGGTGGTAATGTTAGTGATGGTGGTGGTGGTGGTGGTAATGATGATGACGGAAGCTTATGAAAAGGTTTATTTCAATGAGAGCATTAGTTCACTCATTGTGTATGTCAGATTGAAGTGTTGAGATGCAGGAAATAGTTTGGTGACTACTACTACTACTACTATTACTACAGATGGGAATTCCAATCTAGAATGTTCAGTACAGAGAGTCTTGTGGATATCTCTCTCTCTCTCTCTCTCTCTCTCTCTCTCTCTCTCTCTCTCTCTCTCTCTCTCTCTCTCTCTCTCTCTCTCTCTCTCTCTCTCTCTCTCTCTCTCTCTCTCTCTCTCTCTCTCTCTCTCTCTCTCTCTCTCTCTCTCTCTCTCTCTCTCGATACTAGAATACATACTGGATAGACATATTCATGTCCTATTCTGATAACATTGTATAGAAATGGTATTCATAGTATTTCTTTTCTACTTTTGTGTCATGTTGGCATGCAAATGTATGTACATTATGAATTAAGTCACCCCTCTAAAACTTATAAATTAGGAAGGAATCTGGATCTAGGATGCCCAGACCAAGGATTCACAACCTCCATTTCATCCTAAGCTTGTACACCATTTGAATGGTGTGGCCTGTCCCAGAGCTTGGTAAAATGTTGTTCTGCAAACACTCATGCTGATGAAACAAAAGAATATGTGTGTCTGTCTATCTCTTTCTAGCACATTCAAAACTAGACAACTATATGGCTTTTTGTATGAATGCCCTTTGGGATTCAAGAAGTGTCATTACAAGCAGCACTCTTCCACAGGCCTCATCCCATAGCATGTTTGGAGTTACCCAGAGTTGTACACTGGGCATTGTCATTTATACTGATTAATTTTGATAGACACCATTGAAAGCAAAAAAGTGATTGAGTTGTTGAAAACACTGCATGTGATTTTATTTCTGTTTATTAAAATCATGTAGGGATACTCAAATAGCTGGCATCATATTGTGTTCACCAGTCAGAGGATCAAGTGTACACAAGATGCAGCTGACATTCTCACCATGCTCACTGTGGATGCTTTTCAGAACAATAAGGAGCTGGCAGAGCAGTTCCACCTCAAGCCTGCCAACACCTACACTTACCTGAACCAGTCTGGCTGCATTGTTATCGACGGCATAGATGACGCCCGCCGCTTTGACAGCCTGCGCCTCGCCTTCAATGTTCTCCATGTGCCACAGGAGATATGTGATGGGATCTATGGTACCCTGGCTGCCATCCTTTGGCTTGGAAACCTGGAGGTAAGTTTAAGTTTTCATCCTCCAGTATTATTGATGCTAAAGAAAATGTTAATGTTTAATTTAAGTTTAACGAAGTGTAATGATGTTAATTTATGTCCCAGTTTTAGTGTTTTCATTCTCTAGGTTTAATGATGTGAACTAATTTCCCTATTTTAGCATTATTACATATTTGTGAGAATGTTTAGAGGATGTGTGTTTGTGAGGGGTGAGTATTGGTGTGTGGAAGATAAAATGATAAGGACCTGTTGTGTCAGAGTGTGAGAACAAAGAGGATGGGATTCTTATAGCCAGCAAGGAGGAGGTGAGAGGTGTGTTGAAAAAGTAGTTTAACCATTTAATGAATGAGAAGACAGTAGGGGAATCAATAGTATCTAGCAGGGATATGGAAGCAGGCAGAGAATGAGTGGCTATACCTAGAGGAATTGGTAAGGAGGATGTAGAAAAAAATTATAACTAAGCTAAAGTACGGCAGAACTGCAGACATGAAATAACTGCAAGAATGTTGAAGTATGGAGGTGAAGTGCTAGTAGAGTGGGTACTCCTGATAAGTGAACTGGCATGCAGCAAGGACCACACAAAAAAAAGGTTCAACAATTGAGAAAGCATGCTGTGGAAGTAAGTTATCTGGGAGATGCATGTGGAGTGACAGGATAAGAGGGTGAGAGCAATCAAATATGAGAGATGTAGTATGAACATCTGTAAAACATGGATAAATTTAAGAAGTTGCAATTGCTTCCCTCAGTTTGCAGACATTGACGGAGAAAACTGTGAGTTGACGGAGAAGGACAAGGAGGTGCTGAAGACCCTATCCACACTGTTGGGCCTCTCCGATGAACAGTTACTTGGTTGTCTGCTGCAGCGGCAAATCAACATTCGGGGAAACATCACTCACATTCCCCTCAAACACGCCGAGGCCAAGGAGAACAGACATGCCATGGCCAAGACGCTGTACTCCCGCACCTTTGCCTGGCTGGTGGATCACATCAACAAGTGTACCAACCCAGGCCAGGACCAAACCAGGTGTGTGACCAAGTGTGTGACAAACCAGCAGGGGTTAGGTGTTATTGGTCTTCATTTTATGGTCATGCTTCAGTGGTGTTTTCAGTTTGGTCAGAGAATAAGTCATGAGTGTGTGTGACAGTTGTCTTGGATAGTCATGGGATTTAGATTTACTGATGCTGCTTACAAGTGGTTGTAGAAGTGTGATCATGTTGGTAAAAGTTCTATGTATTTTTACACTTCATTAAAAATCAACTATATCCCTTTCCAAGTCCAGCATTAGAATGTAGCACTTTTCTGTATTGTTCATTCATTCATAAGTATCACATATAATAACTGAATTACTGATTGCAAAAGTAATGCAAGATATTCCTTAATAGTTGCCTGAAATATCTTTTATGTGCATATATCTGATATACTATTTTCCATGCTTGGCTAAATATTGGTTTTCATTCTAGGTTCCTAGGTGTTCTAGACATCTTTGGTTTTGAGAACTTTGCTGTCAACTCTTTTGAGCAACTCTGCATCAACTACACCAATGAAAAATTACACAAATTCTTCAACCACTATGTGTTTGCTTTGGAACAGGAAATTGTAAGTGCTGTATTCCAGAATGTATAACTTCCATTAGTGGCTCTGATATTTCTTTGTATTTAATGTTATGAAAGCTATTCTAGATATTTATTAAACAAGTATTTGGCATTTGCACATACTTGATAAATGTTTGAGTGTAATGATGCATTCAACTTTTCTTCAGTGGTACTCTGCTCATTTGGGAGAAGGATAGAATTATCAAACAACATCTATCTCTATACAGATTAGGTTGATAGATAATCTACAAGTGACTGTCTTTTGAACAGATGGGATAAAATAGCATACTTGATTCACATAAAACCCCTCATGGTTATGAAATTCTTGGCATATGTAAAATAAAACTATTTCATGGCTCAGTATCGCCAAGAGGAGATCAAGTTTTCCCACATCACCTTCACGGACAACACTGAGTGCCTTGAATTGCTGGAGAAGCCCCCGAGGTGTGTGCTGAAGCTGCTGTCAGAGGAGTGCCGCATGCCCAAGGTGAGGCTTAGGAAACAGGATAGGGGGAGCAGCCATGTCTCCCCTTGTTATAACTGTAACTGAGGTGTCAGAATAGGAGAGAGATTCTGCTGAAGGTCATTATAACACCTTAGCAGCACCCATGTCTTAGGCTCAAGCAGTAACATGTCTATATAGCTTTGCTACAATGGATTTATTATTTTGTGTATATACAAAGTTTTATGTTTTTGCTACAACCATGTGTCACTAGCTGAAAGGCCTAGCCTGAGGACACAAGCTGCATGTTGCACACACACACACACACACACACACACACACACACACACACACACACACACACACACACACACACACACACACACACACACACACACACACACACACACACACACACACACACACACACAGGGAAGCAGAACACATCACATAGGATGTAAATATTGGACAAGCAGTGTATCTAGTGTGTGCACCTCTTTATATATAGTAAATAAAACACATGGTGTTGATGGAGTCTTTGTATATTGTATACCAGGGCTTTGTGTTAATTCACTCCATAAATGAAATGTTTTAAATTCTGTTGCCTTTTTTTGGCAATGTTTTTGCGTATGGGAAGGTTTTTAACATGGATTTATCTTTTTTTAACATACTCTTATTCCTTAATTAAAAAAAACATTATATCATTGTAGGGTGCAGACAAGACTTACTTGACCAAGCTGCACCAGGAGTTTGAAAGTCACCCTAATTATATCAAAGGTGATGACAGAAGACGATGGGAGGTGGAGTTTGGTGTCAACCACTATGCAGGTGTGTGCTTGGGGCTCCCCTTTGTCCCTCCCTCACTTAAAGCTTGACAGTGCTTTGAATCACACATCATAGTTATGTACTGTAGTGTGTTTACCAGGCTCTTGTTTGTTATAACTGTAGCTACTGCATGTCACACAATAGTCAGATTTCTATACTATAGGCTTGTAGATAAATGTATGCAAAGTATTGACATATATTCAGGACCATTCTTTACACAAAGATATAAATTCTACCTTTAGATTTTAACATTCAAGTAGTTTTTTTTGTAAGCACTTATGATTGGTATTCATCATGAGCACTCATTAAATGAGAAACCAGTGATACAAACTCTATAAACCAGGGACAGAAATTCTTAAATGAGCAAAGGAGATCCAATGATATGAGAGTACAGGAGAGTGTAACTATTAGAACAAGTTCAAAATGTGTGCCTTGCTACACTCATCTGCTGACATATCTGGACTGTATGGCAATATATACAATGATTTAGTTACACAGAGATGAGTTTGTGACCACTTGAGAGAAACCAAGCACTCCTCCTCTGTTCCTTACTTAATTTGTGTGATTTTCGTCCATCCTTCTGAACTCAGTGTCTGTTCACATTAGAAATTTGCTCAAAAATATTTGCAAGTAAATGTTTTCTGTACAATCGAAGGAATAATGAGTTCAAAATTTTATTAAAAAAACTATTTGTTCAAAAATGGAGGCTTTTGGTAACTGAGGTTCCACTGTATTTACAGTCCAAGGATTTAGTACTGTTTCATGCAACTAAGTGGCTATTGCATGAATATCTTTGTTATTGCTGGACTACAGACTCTGTAATACTCTGTAATGCTGACACTATAGCTACACTTGTTATCGCATAGTTTTGCTTGAAAATTATCTTTGAGAAAGTCATGGAACACGACCCTTTTCTTTTTTTTTCTTTTTTTTATTAATTGATTTATTTTATTTATTTATTTTTTTTTTTATAAGCATTTGGTGTACAAGTAAATGTTATGGGATAAATTGGCTCACATCACCAGGACCTGCCTGTATAGTATAATGTTTGCTGATCCCTTGCAATCCTTGCTTGCTAGTCTGAAAAAAAAAAAAAAAAAACAAGATCCAGAAAGTAAAAATAACTTTGTTGCAGTATCATCCTGTTATTTATGCCAGAGGAAGTCTTCATCTCCACCAGTATGATGACACACTTAACCTATTACACAGACTTTATAAGCAGTGATGCTCAGAAAGAAATGAACAGTAATTTAGTAATTATTTACAATATCATATTTTGCTAGAAATGCACACTGAGCGATTTAGTGTGAATGACATAAGGTTGTTGTGTGATGGCATATATGTTTCATCAGTGAATACAGTACACAGTGATAATATATTTGTCTTTAGAGTGATGATGCATCTACTTACTACAGTATATAACTCATGATTTTAATATGTATTTTTAAGAATTAAATTTATCCATCATAATAGATAAACTTATTATTAAATGTAACCCAGTATTTGTTACATGTACCCATTAATTCATAACATGAAAATAACAGTGCTTCATACTTTTTAATTACTTGTTAATTCATTGACTGCTAATGACTACGTGATACTTTTTAGTTTGTTGTATTAAGAGTACAGCCATCAAAAGGTTTCAAGTTTATGATCACACATTTTGTTGTCAGTGGTATCTTGAAATTACATCCTCATCTTAGACCACTTCATTAAGTTTAAGGTGCAGCCTTAGCAGTCAAAGGGTGGAGTGATATTAGTCAGGCATGAGTGTAGGTTGGATGGCCGTCTCTCACCCATCACTGTACCCAGGCAAGGTGATCTACACTGTGCGGGGCTTTGTGGACAAGAACAGAGATGCTCAGCAGGATGTCTTCTTTGACCTGATGAGCAAGTCTCAGAACAAATTTATTGCTGACCTAACGAGATTTCAGGTGTGTTATGGATGTGGCTTGTTGTCAGTTATGTCCAGATTCTAATGTTTTAATTATTAATTCTTAAGTTTAACTCATCCATGATTTAGTCAAAATGATTCATATGGTGATTACTTGTCATCTTGCTTAGAATCCATAAAAATATAGACTGCATTAGTAAAAAAAATGTGTTCAAGTGCCGTGCAAATTAATTATGATCCCTAAAAGTTCTAGATTGAAAAAACTATAAATCAGTATCAATTGTACATTTCTAATCTTATTCTTTTTATGCAAAACTTTTAGATAAATATTTTTGAGATTTTTATTCATAAATGCAAATTCTACATTTGTAAATCAGATCAAAGGTTGTAGTTATGTACTTTGTGACTGGAAAGTTTTACATCAAACATTCATAAATCACAATTTCCTTGTAGATATTTGCACAATATTCAGTTCTACAAAATTATGTACATTACCAGGACTTGCTGGGCATGCAAATTAATTATGATCCCTAAAAGTTCTAGATTGAAAAAGCTATAAATCATTATCAATTATACATTTCTAATTTTATTCTTTTTATGTAAAACTTTGAGATTTTAATTCATAAATCCAAATTCTTCATTTGTAAATCAGATTAAAGGCTGTAGTTA
The DNA here is from genome assembly GCF_035594125.1 of Scylla paramamosain. Lineage (NCBI taxonomy): Eukaryota > Metazoa > Arthropoda > Malacostraca > Decapoda > Portunidae > Scylla > Scylla paramamosain. The sequence goes on from NC_087173.1 coordinate 11,855,686, forward strand.
TGTACTTTGTGACTGGAAAGTTTTACATCAAACATTCATAAATCACAATTTCCTTGTAGATGTTTGCACAATATTCAGTTCAACAAAATTATGTATGTTACCAGGACTTGCTGGGCTGCACCATAGCCAGGATGGGCACCATTCAGAGCACCATCTCTCGGGGAACCTCCAAAGGCAAGCCCACGGTGTCTGATGCCTTCCGCAATCAATTGCAGGCACTTGTGGATGTTCTTCAAGCAACTAATCCTTGGTATGTAGCTTTCTTTCTTTTCCTTTATTCTTTTCTTTCTATGTTACAGTAGAGGGGTTCACCAGGAAAGACAGGCACTGCCTAAGGATCGAACGTAGGACCTTCCACTTGCTGGGTGGATGTGCTAACCATTACACCATAGTCAACACCCGATAACAACTCTCACATCTCCCCCATAAAGCTGCCCTGTGGCCAGGCCACTCTGGGGAATGTGAATTGCTGCCTGGATCCTACTCACTGCGCCACGTTAGAGTAGGGAGGTTCACCAGAAAAGGCAGGCACCACCTGGGCACTGAACCTGAGACTTTCCCCTTTCCTGTATGGACATGCTAACCATTACACCATGGTTGCCTCCTGGTGACAACCTTCATAGTCTATCTGTTCAATTATGTGGCAGAAAATTGGGATTTCTGCCCTTGTATTCATTCCTTGCTTGTCTTAATTTTCTCATTCTCCTCTCACCTATTTTACATAATCCAGCAATATCCCATTTCACTGAAGATTTTATTTTTTTTTATGCAAGAGTTTTTTTTTTTTTTTTTTTTTTTTCCAATTGCTTTAGGCAGTAGCTAAATTTTGACATTTGATGTTAAGGAATAAGAAAATGTTGCAATCAGTAAATCTGCCAAACTCAAATGCATGTTGATGGAATGTATAAAAACTCATGTTTTGGGACAAAGTGACATCAGTTCAAATGTTGATTTCATTGTTCAACACCAACAGTGACTTTTCCATCCATATGACACTGAGTAAAACTGTCATTCTATGAAAAATCAAGAATCATTGAGCAAAATTTATAATGAAACACCATCTTAGACATCAGTATTCATCTTCCTAACTGTCTATAATAGCAAATACCAATGCAGATCTTCCTAACTGTGCAAACAACACCTCATATATGTACTAATGCTTGTGTTCCCTAACTCTTACATATTAGTACCTACTCTCCTTAATGTCCCAAATAACATATCAGATACCAGTGGTGATCATCTTAACTGTCCCAAGTGCCACATAAAAATAATAATACCTGTTTTCCTAGCTTCTCAATATCTGCACTCACCCTCCTAACTTTCCCTCACCAGGTATGTGCGGTGCATCAAGCCAAACAAGAACAAGGCAGCAAACTCCTATGATGAGTCAATGGTGCTGGACCAGCTGCGTTACCTGGGTATGAATGACATCATCAGGATCCGTAAAGAGGGATTCCCAATTCATATGACTTTTGAAGACTTTATTGTGAGGTATTTCTGCCTGAACAAGAGGAAGAGATACCCTGACCAAAAGCAACATGTGTGGTGAGTTCCCAAGATTATGTTTTGTGCATAGTTTAAGCAATGCTGAGCTGATGAAACATATACTGTAATAGCATACCATGTCTTGATGTTTATACATTGTAGAACATTTTTCATTTGAAAGATGAGAGAGAATACTTAAAATTGTGAGTATATGTATGTAACATCTTGAGAGTATGTTGATTTGTATGTATAGATTAACAATGAAGGAATTTGTCCTTGAAAAAGAGATAATAACTATCAATCATCCTTTTCTTTCAATCTCACTGTGTGACATTATGAAATTTTTATTCAGTGTGTGAAGGAGCATGAATGAAGGTAATTTAACATGATGATAATAAATTAAATAGCTAATACTATTTGTATGCTCCTCAGTGACATCATGAAGTCTCTCTCGCTGTCTGAGAAGGAGTGGCAGGTTGGCAAGAGTAAAGTGTTCATCCGGCAGAAAGTTTATGAGCCACTGGAGGACCGTCGGCAGACTACCATTGTTGCTGCAGCAATAAAGATTCAGGCACTGTATCGTATGCACAGACACAGGAAAGGTATGGCAGCTCTCTCTGTGACCTTCCTTGCTCCAACACACCAACTAGCATCCATTTCCATTTACTTGAACAGATGAGGAAAGCAATATTGGCAAGTGGCATATTTTGGATAGAAATAGAAGAGTCAGTGCATCTTACTTTTGATGGTAGTAGGGAAAGTGACAAGTGGCTTATTTTGAGTGTGAATAGGAAAATGACATGGGTTATTTTGAATCTGAATGGAAAAATGGCATGGCTTATTTTTTAATGTGAATAGAAAAATGACATGGCTTATTTTGAGTGTGATTAGGAAAACTGGCCAGTGGTTTATTTTTTTGGATGTAGATAAGACAACTGACAAGTGGTTTATTTTGAATGTTAATACAAAAATTGACAGCTAACTTATTTTGGATACAGATAGAAAACTGATAAGTATCTTATTTTTTATATAAATAAGAAGTGACATGCAGCTTATTTTTAGATATAGATAGAAAAAATAAGAATTGGCTAATTTTAGATATGAGGAGGAGAACTGACTAGTGGCTTATTCCTGCAGAGTACCAGAGGATACATGCAGCGTGCCTGACAGTACAGAACTACTACCGTGGCTGGAAGCTCCGCCTACAGTTTATCAGAAAGAGGAGAGCCATCATCATCATCCAGTCCAATGTGCGAGGGATGTTTGCTAGAGAGGTAAAGAGAGAGACTTTCGTTATGTGCTATAGGTTCCTTTGACTGTGATTTCTGAAGCTAGCTTTGTGTAAGAAGAGAGATAAAAGCTTCCCCAAGAGGCAATAATGGCAAATTGTGATTTATGAAATATCTTATTTACAAATTTTTCAAGTAAGAAATTATGTAAATTTTTTCTTTGTCTTGATTTATAAATAGGGAGTTGCTATTTCCAATGAAAACTATGAAGAAAACATTTAATGGAGAAAATTTTAAATCTGTGGTTGATTGTGATTCATGAATATTCAATTTACAAACATCTTTTGAAGAATGCATTTCATCTAAAAATTGTGATTGACCATTATTTTTGTATAAGAGAGATAATATAACAACACACACTTTGAACTTTACTGCCATCTCTATCAATACAGGTACCAATGCTAAATAGAAGGGATTATTTTTAATTGTGCTTCTTAAAAAAAAAAGGTTGCCAATGCGCTGCGGGAGATGAAGCGTATTGAGGAAGAGCAGAGAAGGAGGGAACGTTTGGAGGAAGAGAGGAGACAGAGGGAAGAGGAGGCACAGAAGATGGCAGCAGAGGATGAGGCAAAGAAGCAGGAGCTGGAGGAGGCACAGAGGTATGTTTGTATCTATGTTTGTGTACAGTCTGTAAGACAGGAACATTACAGTGACAAAGGTTATTATGTTGTTTTGGTGCTAAATATGCAACAGACATAAGAGTTTGATGTAGTATAATCTCAGTGATGAATTTGATTTTACAATTTTAGTGAAATGAGTTAATGTCTGAATTATGCTACCATTATCATTTTCATCATCAAATTTGTTTCCTGCCCTAAAAAGTAACTCTGGATACTATTGCAAAACTGAGAGGCTCCAGGACATTCCTCTCTATAGCTTTCAGCTTCATGTTGCTTGAATTGCCTGATCAGACTATTTGGTTTTATCTTGTGTCTATGATTATTAATATGGAACATAATCAAAGTTCAAGAATGAAGTGCATATTAATATACATATAACCTAATCTTGCTTCAAGAATCAGTCAGATGGAATTATGGAACATTAGAGAGTTGAATGAACACATGTGGGTGGAAGGGATGTAATAGAAGGTACAGCAAATAGAGTGAGGTGGAGATGGGTGATCCACTGTGGTGATCCCAAATGAGAGCAACCAAAAAAAATTAAGAATTAAAGAGCACACTTCTGATTTTAGGAAACATGTGTTGCTTAAATTTTTCTAAGGCTGAGAAAGACTGAAACATTGGAAGTCATAAATTTTGGGTGATTCAAGACAAAAAAACTGTAGTTAGAATCAGGAAAGTTTATACATAGCAGATGTTAACTATAGTCTTTGCAAAATATATGTCTGTTTGGGCATTGTCCTTATGAATTCTGGAACTCATGTTTTTGCCAAGTCAAACCTAACACTTGTCACTCTACCTCATATGTCAGCTATTTAGTACTTTTGAGTCAGTGAATGACTGTGCATATTTGCTGTTCTAATAAAGCATCATAGCAATAACTTTGTATAATAAACACCATAACACTGGGCATAATTGCTATCCATCATTGTCAGCATAGTGAGGGTGGGCCAGGTCACCTAGTCAAGGGATGACTGTGCCAATCCGTGGGTTACTCTTGCCTTGGCTGTTACCCAGGATGAAACTTGCCCTTATGTTTCAGTCAAAAAAAGAAACTTGTTTACAATATAAATCAGTATTTTTGGAGGAAAACCAAATAGACAGATAGATAACGAGACAGAGGCCTCTTCTCAAATTTAAATAATTCATCTCACTGTATAGCCATATTGTATATATAAATCCATACAAAGTGTGTAATGTTCTATTTGTAATGTAGAGAGAGAGAGAAAACTAGATGATGTGCTGGATGATGAGAGTTGTCCTTTTCACAAAGTGTAATCCATAATTGCTCCAGTGCAGGGCTTGACAGTGCTGCTGACCAGGCAAGTCTTGAAGATCCAATGCCTAAGATGACTTTAAATTTTAGGTCTATATATAATACTGCTGTTGTTGTGGCACATTAAAGCTGTCACTTCATCTCAGTCAACTAATATTGGCTGAAATATCATATTTTATGAAGTTATCACCAGTGTCAGCCTTAGTATATAATTTAGGCTTCTAATAACTAACAGTTATGCATGATAATCATATATTAATACAAAAATTAAATTTAATAGCTATATATGTACAAGATAGTTCAGTTACCAAGGCAATAATAGATCCTATGTCCAGTGTATCAAGGGTAAGGAGATTGCTGGAGTGACAGATTAATAAAACACTACCAATCAGGAATTTTGTGACTTGAACCTCTCTGCACAGCTGTACACACACATAGCAGCTCCATTAGTGAGGGAATAATAAATATTATGTGCTGTGTATTAGATATGCACTGATACATTCATAAACCTTGGTAATAATCACAAATGTTATATAAATAAGCCCAGTGAGTGGAATTAGGGGAATGTGGTGGTTAGAAAAAATGTGATTACTTTATTTCTCTTAAAACTCAGCTGTTGTCTTCTTCAGAGGAAGGCAATGGTAGAAATGTAAGTAAAGTACTCGTGTGTTTCCTCTTACCACCACATTCCATGTAGTTATCAGGAATGGTATAGTTTTTAATCCTGGACTGAACTAAAGGAATATTTTGCTTCATCTACAATATGTACTGCAGTGTACAAAGCTTTGCCTCATGGCTCATAATATATTGTTTCATGCAAGGTTTACCGCTCACAAATATTTGTTATCATCAGCATTCATCATCACTGAACAGACACATGTTATATAAAGCATCCAGCAGTAAAAGGTGCACTGAAACTTCTTTTCTTTTCTTTTTCTCACTTTTTTAAAAATTTTTTTATAACCATTAGAATTTCAGGGTTTCATTTCTCTCTCTCTCTCTCTCTCTCTCTCTCTCTCTCTCTCTCTCTCTCTCTCTCTCTCTCTCTCTCTCTCTCTCTCTCTCTCTCTCTCTCTCTCTCTCTCTCTCTCTCTCTCTCTCACCAAAAGTATAGTCCACAGACAAGTGATAGAATGCAACTGTAATCCACTGATCACCAGTTATTGATAAATAACTTAATAGTTGTTACTTTATTTGAGTATATCAAGATGATTTTACTGACCAAATGTACAAGTACAGGCAGTAAACAATTTGAAATACTCACACACTTTAAGGTGCATTTTGAAGCTCCATCAAAACTTGTACCAGACAATATTACTACACTAAGAGAGAAACCTTAGCTGTCAGGAGTTACAAGGGTACATTTTGGTCTGAGTTCACTTATTATTGGATGTTTCATATATCAACATGTCATATTTTAAAATGTTTTACTGATACATTAAGCGAGCTGCACAAAAACAATGAATCAACTTGTGTAAAGTGGCATCCAACATGCTTTCTCTGCTCTAATGCATGCATCACTTCATTGTTTGTGCTCCTCATTTACTAGCATGAACTGAGGTGGGGAAGGACTCAGATATTCAGCTGTTAATAATAGGCCTGACAAGGCTGTGGAATTACTGGCATTTCTAAACATGGCAGGGCTCCTGGGCTTGCTTTTACTACGATTAATACCTCTACCTGCTTGCTGCCAACTTATATTTTAACTGTCCATGATTTTTTCTGCTTGAAGTGAATCTGACTACAATCATATAATTTCATTGCTTGGTCTTATGATTAAGTGACATATGTATTGATTAATTCATTCACAATAACTGTTGGTACAGTGAGCAGTTCTTATTATTCAGTTCAATTTATTATGCATTGGAAATATTACAACATTCTAGATTTCTTTCTCAAACGAGACTTACATGAGATTGCTTGGTACTGTTTTGCTTGATCTGCTTTGTGCTTCCCTTTCAAGCCAACAGTATGATGGTCTAGCAGCAGTGGGTGAAGGGTAAGTACACCAAGTGTTTGTCATGCTTCTTGTCTCACGTTTCCCTTGCCTGTTACTCTCAGCATTATCTTGGTGGCTATGTTCTTTGGGTAACACTTCTGTCTTTTGTTAACTGTCAGCAGGTGAGTGGTGTTGGTCTGTCTCTATCCTCTGAGCTTTAGTTGTTTGGCTCACTCTCACTTGGGGAATACATGCTGAGTAAGGTGATCTCTGGTGAGCTTTATTATCATTACCTTCTGGAGGCATTAATGGTGTGGCACTGATGTGTTCCTCTCCCTCACTAATATGATGGGAAGCATGAGGTGTAGCATTTGAATTTCCCTTGTGTTTTCAAATACTAAAGAAGCATCCATTATGATCTCACTAACACATGTTCTCTATGTTGACTTCATTGTTGATGTATACAGATGCACAGGTTATATTTGAATACATATCTTTGACTTCATTGAACATTTATTTCAGATATTACTGGCCAGTGATGTATAGAGAAGCCCATTATGAATTATTATTTGGCAAAGCATTTAGTAATTATTATTCTATTAATTCTAGAATGTGCATGCATTATGCCAGCTTACATGATGCATGTTTGGCTTACAATATATTTCCTTAATGTTTCAGGAAAGTAGAAGAGGAATTGGCAACCTTGTCCAACATCGCAGACACAGTCAACCCCCACCTGGCGGCTTCCATGACCACCAACCCTGATGACGCCTCGCAGGGCTCAGGGGAAGGTGTAGACCTAGACAACCTCTTTTCCTTCCTCTCCAACATGGAATCAGAAAGACATGTGCTGGATGAGATCCATCGCCAAATGGATGATTTGACAGTCACTTTTGATGTGGAGGTCAGTTTGTAAATGTATTGAGTTATTGACTTATTTCGATACACTGCATAGAAATAGTTTAAAACTTTACTTATATCATTGTGTTCCATCCTTTCTTTTTTTGGATTTTTGTCTTTTGCTTAGAGTAGGAAGTGTTAGTAATGAAACACTTTCTCCTTCAGATTGAAGCACTGAACCACCGTGATGAGGATGAAAAGAGGGAAGGCAGCCTGCCTCCCCCACCAGGCTCAGATATTTTGGATCTTTCCCAGTTGCCTCCACCTCCAGGAGAACAACCACTCCCTCCACCCCCAGCTGTTGTGTTGCACCCCCCTGCCCTGCCTGGTGGAGAAAGTGCATCCAGTCAGCCACCTCAGGAGAATGGAGAAACTCTGCCTCCTCCTCCACCTCAGGTACTTAGTTTGGAGAAAGAAACTCTAAATTATTTGGTTTTCTTGTAGTAGCATTATGTTACAAAATAAGATTATTTTCAGTTGTCTTGTTTTCTCATCAGAAATAAGAAATGAAAAGAATATGTGAGAATTCAGCATCTCTATATCTCAGTCTTCTGTTGATAGTCTGCAGGTCTGGTGAAGGTGATCCCAGACCACAGCACTACCCACTACACTTCATGTCAGAACACCCACATACACCAAGGAATATCAGAGTAACACCAAACACCTCAAACCACATATAAATACTGGTGCCTCTTCCCTTTTCTACCACCAAAGACCAGCTTCCAGAAGCACATCCATATTCAAATTACCCACAAATTCATTCATTCACTCAAAAACAATACTCAGTTGCAAGTATGTCCCCCAGACATCCATCTAAGTACTTGATAGGAGTAGAGTCTACCTGGCCAGGCTTTGATGTGGGCACATCCAGCTCTTCTGAACTATTACGAGAGACTGTATGACTCCATCGGTCATACATGTCCAGGATGCAGTGCTTCTCTTTGTATTCTAAACCCATAATGGAAGTCTGTACAATGCACATACAAATGTGCTTACAACACGACATATACATAATGAAAACATGATCATCTTGTGGTGATTGGGTTCATTCAGCTAGGCAGCTTGAGCAACATCAACTACTACTTTTATTATTACTGCTACTACTACTACTGTTGTGTCTAAGACTGTAACTTGTTGCTCCAGATCAATGGATTCCATGAAGAGGAGAAACCAAAGGAGCCCATCTATGAAACCATCCCTGTGGGCTTGTCAGGGGCACAGACTCGACGGGAACCCAGCTACGTGTCTGGCCCGCCCCCAGCTGGTGAGTCTGAGGCAGGAAAGGACACGTGCCTTCCTGGAGCCTTGGTGATCTGTTGTCCAAAGAACTCATTCTGTGGCTGCTATATGAGACAGAATCTTTTGAGTAATTTTAGGCAAATTGATAATATAATAATGGTGTAATTTGAGATTTGCATCTGTTACACTTTTTGTTTAAAGTTTGTATTATTAAGAGTTGTATTCTGCTTTATGTTTGATGTCTTAGGTATTTAGTGTATATCTCTTTCCCTATGCATTTCATTTTTCATACAGTAGTGTTTTGAAAGTTAAGTAAATATGGAAATGCTCACTATTTTTATTATGATAAAATATCTCCTTCAGGTCCTCCTCCAGCACCACCAGAAGAGGCTGTTGAACTTCGTCGGTCTCGGGAGGCTGCCCCACTCCCTCACTGGGATGCCTCAGGGGAGCAGCGGCGGCGCAAACCATCAGGACAACGGCGCACCTCACGGTCACCCTCAGCCCACAGCCCCTGTGCCACACGGCCCAGCACCAGGAGTCCTGCTGTGAGTCTATGACACACACACACACACACACACACACAAGGAAAGAAATTAAAGAGAATGCAAGGATGCATCAAAACCCTTCAACAGATAAATAAATGGAAAAATAAAAACAAAGAGAAAATAAACAGGCTAAAGCTATAAGATATAATACATGGTGACACTCTATAGGCTTCATGTTGAGCTCACATAAACACACACACACACACACACACACACACACACACTTAATGACTTTGACCCAATCTTGTAAAAATACAAATAGGTAAATAAATACACATGCTCTATGGCTTATCATGGGTTATTTCAAGAAATACCTCATAAAAGTTCAGGGTTTATATTGATAGAGTCAAATTTTTATGGCAGCCTCGAGCAAACAGCCGCAACAATGGTGTGGTGGAGGATCCAGAGCGGGTGGAGCGCAGGAAGCAGCGAGTGGAGCGGAAGCTGCATGAACTGGAGGAGCTTGGAGAGAACAAGGAAAATGAAAATCAAAACCACTTTGACATGATAGAGTTTGCTGAGAAATTCTTCAACAACCATGAAAGATCTCCTGAAGGTGGGTGTTCCTTAGCCTTATTTCATGTCTATTTTTATTTATGTGTGATATATATATATATATATATATATATATATATATATATATATATATATATATATATATATATATATATATATATATATATATATATATATATATATATATATATATATATCAGTCTTTTCCTGGTATTGATATTAATTGCATTTAATGTCTGTCTGAGCAGCATACAAAGTGTGTAGGGACATGTAACTTAATTGTTCTAACTGTATTCCTTACAGGAACTTTGATGTCAACTCTCACCCGCAAGCGATCCACTGCAGAATATTTACCTAAGTATGAGTTAATTACATACTCCCGTGCCTCCATCATCCCCACCTCCCATGTCCACCTGTATGATCCTGAAAACATCACCCTCGCCTGTACCATCTTTAGGGTGAGTCATGTCTTGTTTTGACCTGAATGCAAATTAATGCAGTGTTTTGGATAGTGGTATTAACATTTAGCTCATTTGGTAAGATTTTAATAATTTTAGCCTCTCTATAAATTGATAAGGATATTATGATGTTTATTAGCCAATATTTTTGTTAATCATTATTTTTAAATATATAAAAGAGAAGGTATGCTTAAGATTGAATACTTAAGTACAGTACATACACAAGTTTTCTTTGGTTTTTAAAAATCTGCAGATAACAATCTGCATTGTACTTTCTCGAGTATGTGCCCACCCTGATTAACTTGCCTCTTTCTTGCAGGATTTGTGCAAGTATTGCCGAGGGGAGTTGAAACCCGAGCAGGAAATCCTCACCATCCAGACCATCATCGGTCATGGGCTGGAGCGAGAGGAGTTGAGGAATGAAATCTTTGTCCAGTGTATGAGACAAGTGACCAACAACCCCAGCACAGAGTCTCTGGAGCGACTATGGCTCATGCTATGCCTCTGTGTGGTGGCCTTCCAGCCTAGTAAACTCCTGCACAAGGTGAATTCTTTTAGTTTCCCACCACTACACAGTGATGAAAGATGTGCTGATGTGTACAGCTATCCTGTGCAGTAATGTCCAAAGTCCAGTGAATTGTATGTCCTTGAGTCAAATAAAAATTACTATGTGGCCTAATGAACTGCTTTATGTTAAGAACTCCATAAAAGGAAAAAAATGTAATAGACAGAGGTAGTTACCTAATGCTGCTTTTTTGTTTGAAGCATTTTATAGAATATGACATTACTACTTGAACAACTATTGAAGTCACTGTCAGAAATTGATTAACCTATCCCACTTATTTTCATTGTGTCCAGTGTCTTCTCTCAATCCTAAGTTGTCTTATCTGTTGAATAATACTACAAAACATGGTTATTGATAGACTGTCTATGAAACTGTATTAAGGAGAAACAGTAAAGACATTAAGTAAGTTATGTAAGTTAACCAACTATTGACCATTACTGTGCCAAGGTAGAGGGAATTTTATAACTAGAAATTGCAATTAGAATTTCAGACAGACCAGTCTGTCTGAAATTCAGTATTTTTTTTTCCAGTTGAGGTAGTCTTTTGTAATGTTCTTTTCTTTCTTATTCTATTAATGTATCTCTGATTTAACATATCATATTTTGAATATTGCAGTACTTTGTTAGTTTCCTGCAAAAGAACCTAAGTCTAGAGGGGAAGCTGAAGCAATATGTTCAGTGGTGTCTAGAGAACTGTAAAAACACCAAGGTATCCAGCAGACAGCTTCCTCCCTCCTCTGTGGAAATTGCTGCCATGAAGAAGCTGGGGACTATTGTGTGTAGGTGAGTTGCTACATGAGTTACCTGTACAGAGGAGACATTACTGGAGTGGTGTTTTTCTTCATCAGTCAGTCAATATCCAGACATGTTATATCTGCAGCAGACCTATGATAGGATTCCACAGAACAGCAGCCAGGTTCCTCCTTCTCTACTCTGGATTTCCTTACAGGTTCTTCTTCTTGGATGGCCGGACAAAAGCTATTGATGTTCATCCTCGAGACACAGCAGGGGATGCGATGCAGAAGCTGGCTGACCGCCTTGGCCTGTCTGGATTGGAAGGCTGGGCCATATATGAGTCTGGATCTGAAGGAGACAAGCATGTCAAGAGTCATGAATATCTCTATGATGTCATATCCTCGTGGGAGATGTAAGTAGCAGTAACAGGAGCACTAGAAAACCTTTGTTGCCTTTGTTACATTATGTGAGAGAAGATTCACCAGAGACATTTAGGTGTAATAACAACCAAGACTCATGTGCTATACATTTCCCTGCACAGAAAGCAGCAGAAGGCAACAGGTTCAGGGACACACAGTTCAAGCACCAAGCGCACAACACAGACTGTCAGCGCTGGTGAGAACAGATTTGTGTTCCGCAAACGTTTGTTCCGCAACCCACGTGAAATCCCAAGTGATCCAGTTCAAGTCAATCTTCTCTACGCCCAAGCAGTTTACTCTGTTGTGCGGGTGAGTACATTGCACAGGACTTGATTACTCTTAATCATAATCCATCCTCCTCACCACCTTCAAGCTCACTGTTTTTGTTTTTTCCTTCAAGAGTTTTGCATCCTTCATCATAAACCCATTCCATAAATTGAACAGGATCAGTATTTTTGCATAATAATGGTTATTTCCATTCATCCTTATTTTCATCTGCACTGCAATATTCATACATCCCTAAAGAAGATCAGGGGCCCCTACCCAGCAGCCCAGACAAGTGGCTGCATCACTGGCCCTGTAACACTGTGCCTCTATGTATATCTCATACAATGTTCTTAGTCATTCATTCCTTTTTTCTGATAAACTTTGGGACCCCCTCTCTGTTGTAAAACAGCTGTGAAGTTAAGCATTCTGAGACATCTCCGAGAGTTTTTCTCACCCTCCCCCCAGCTGCTAAATCTGTACAAGGGATATATATATATATATATATATATATATATATATATATATATATATATATATATATATATATATAAATCTATGTTGCTCTTTCAGGCGGATGATTTCCCTATCAACGAGAAGGTGGCACTGCAGCTGGCAGGTCTGCAGGCACAGGTGGCGCTGGGTGATCCACAAGATGGCAAGACAGAGTTCTATGCTGATGTGCAACTCTACCTCCCTCATCGCATTGCCCAAACCAAAAAACAAGCAGAGTGGGTGAGTCATCTAACTTGCATTATTGAGTGTTTGTCCTCTCCTATGCACGGGTGCTGGAAAGATTTTATTTCTCTTCTGCAAGTAGTATTTGAAACTTTTGGCACATCTCTAGATACTAGTACTCTTCTCTAATTTCTGGTTGTTTACAATATGATGTCACTTTTACATGATTAGAAAACTATAATAATTCCAAATTGTTACTATTCTTCAGTATAATATTGGATATTTATCAGAGTTGAATTATTTTGCCACATTGGCACTAGGTATGTTGATAGTACAGGTGTTAATATTTATTTGTGGTGTTCTACAGGTGCCAATCCTTGCTCAAGCCCACAAGCAGTATGGGACAGGGAAGACGGATATTGTGGCAAAAGTGTGGTACCTGACATGTGTGATGCAGTTCCCGCTGTACGGCACCACCATGTTCCAAGTGTCTTACCGGGGCTACTGGTCCTACGGCAACACGCTCATCCTGGGGGTCAACTGTGATGGCATTGCTATGATCAAACCTGACGACAAATTTATTTTATACGAGTACAGATATTGCGACATAGAATCTATCTTTCTAGATCCCAGGTAAAGCTTGATAACCTCCTGTATTTATTGAAATACTTACCTGTTGCTTTGTTGTGTTGTGAAAATACTCGACATGATTTTGAATGTAAAACTGAAAGCAAGTGTTTTTCAGTGACAACTTCATCACCATCAACCTTCTGCGAACGTTACCAGATGCTCACAAATGTTTTGTTTTTGAGACAAAGGAGAAGCAAGAGATTGGTTTCCTAATTGCCAGTTACTCTCCCTTGCTGGCATCTTGGATCAAAGATATGGACTCAAACAAGAAGGTTTGTATTTGACAACAAAGAATTCACTTTTCTTCTGAACATTTTCCAAGTCATACCTTCATGAGTAATGTTTTGAGATGGTTTGGCTAAGTTCTCTCTTGTTTGTTAAAGATCCTGGGCTGTTAATGTCATGTACAGTAAAAGTCCTGTCTTTTGGCATTCATAGACTAAACAGGTGCCAAAACATTGAATGTATCGAAAGATCAGATGTGAATTTCATCAGCTATATTACAATGATTGAATGAAAACATAGGCTACTCTTTATTTACTTAGTTGCAGAAATCACAGCTAACATATCCAAGGTATATTTACATAGAAATCACAAAACTTTTTGAGGCACATTTCTAGAAAACAGATCAGTTCAGCCTCAGCAAACTTGGTAAATAAACTGAGATTTTTCTAGCATCTTCCCATGAAACTCTCTGGCTCTTCTTCCTCTTCATGTTCCTGCTCTTTCATCTCCATAGCAGCAGGATATGTCACACTTAAAATTATCAGCTGGTCAGTCTGCTCTTTGTTCACAAAGACAAGCTGGAAAGACAAACATGATGGTGTAAACACAATAGACTCTTCTCATATTCTTTTTTTTTTTTGCTCTGTGTCCCTTACACCTTGGGCCACTAATATTCCTTTCCTCTTCTCCTCAGTCTACTACTTTATTCATATATTTCAAGTTTATACCAAAAATATTCTCACGTACACTATCGTAGCCATGGGTGCTGTAGCTAGCAGCAGAGCCTGCAAATGACAGTAGATGATCGCTACACTCTGGCACCATTTTTAAACTTGCCACATGCCAATATCTTTTGGAAATATGCCAGAAGATCACATAACTTTCAGAATGGGACTATTTTGCAAAAGTGCTGAAACATCAGGTTTTCCGAAATACTGACAGCTAAAAGACGGAACTTTTGCTGTATATCAGATGTTGATGTTGACATGATATTTTCTTGTCGTGGCAGGTGAAGCAGATTACAGGTGAGGACCGTGCCAGGCTTTACTACCACCTGGTGCATAGCCGACGCCAGATCATTGACTCTAACATGCTCAAGAAACCTGTGGATCAGGGCGGGAACTTTATTGTCAGCACACTTAGAAGGTAAAGGTTCAGAAGCTTGGTGGATAAATGTACAGATAATTCTCAGTTTACAAACATTTAATTTATGATTTTTCAGAGTTACAAATAACTGCTATCTGTTCTGATTTACAAATAAGTCCACAATGAGTTTTAATTTACAGTTTGTTAGGGAAAGAAATTTCAGTATAAATATTGAGATTCACCATTGTAACTTAGTTCCAGATTTACTGAAATGGCTTTTTGTCTATCTCTCATGAGATGATTCACACTGATTCTTTCTGCCCAGATTAAACAAGCAGAAACTAGACAAGCTTCGTCAGGATTATGGGGAAAACTCAGAGACATACAAGGGCTTCCACCACATGTTCTGGGCATTCTCCAAAACTCCTCTCACGCAGACCATCAGCAAGATTCCATCACCTGAGGTAGAGCAGCAGGCACTTCAGATATCTCTTGCCATACTGACTTATGCTGGTCTCAACCCTAATGGTAAGTGTAAGTATACTGATGAAGTTTTGTTGACTTTTTGCTTTGTCATGTTCCCTTTTGAAGCATTATGGAAACACTGAGAAATTGATCTGAAGGCAGGATGAATTAGCCACGAGAGGCTGCCACTGGGAATTGATTTCTGGCAGGACACTCAAGTATGCAGGTCCAACAAATTACTAATTAGGCCTTTTGTAATCACCAAGATCTGAGTGGATTTTGATTGGACTTGACTGACCTATCACTGCAGTAAGTTAGATTTTCATGCTACATTAAATTCCCTTACATTTTATTTTCCTCCCTTTTATTCCTCATCTGATTTTTGTCATTGATATCCCTCAAACTGCTTTTTTGACTTTTTTTATCTCTATTCCTCATTCCACTTTTGTTATCTCTTTCTTTGTTTTTTCCAACATTGTCATTTCCCTCCAAGTCATGTTTTTATCTCAGCAATCTATATTTTATTGGCAGTTGTTTCTAGATTCTTCCTTTGTTGTATCTTCATCAATACCAGTTTGTGCTGAAGATCACTTACGATACTTTTATTCCTTCACACAGCTGAGACAGCAGCAACGAGTGATGACCAGCAGCTGAACATGGTGCAAGGAATAGTGGAGCAGTGCATGAAGAGAGACATTCTTCTCAATGAAACCTACCTCCAGCTCATCAAACAGACTACTGACCATCCAGGTGTGTGTGTGTGTGTGTGTGTGTGTGTGTGTATTTACCTAGTTGTATTTACCTAGTTGTGCTTTATGGGAAAAGAGCTATGCTCGTGCTATCTCATCTCCATATCTTTTAATACCCAACTTAGCCTTGAATCGATGTATACTTTCTGCATTTACTATCTCCTCATCCAGACTGTTCCATACATCAATACTTCTATATGGGAAACTATACTTTTTGACGTCTCTTCTACAAACACTCCTCTTCAGGCTCTTTCTATGTCCTCTAGTGTCCCGTGTATCCCAGACCATTAAGTCGCTGTGTGTACACTTATTTAGTTTTATTTGCTTAGTTGTATACATGGCCTGTGTGGTTCTGTATCTGGATTTGTCCAGGTATGTTTTAGTTGATGCCTTTCCTTGTCTATTCCAGATATTTGTATTTCTATGGAAAAAGCTATACTTTTCTCTCTTTCAGAAATATCTCCCTTTCCTCAACCTTTTCTTATGTTCCTTCAAATATCCAGCCTTTCTTTGTCCTTCCTCTTATGTGTGTGCGTGTGTGTATTTACCTAGTTGTGGTTTACAGGAGGAGGAGTCTAAGCTTGTGCTGTCCCATTTCGATATCTATTCTTATCCAGTTTTTCCTTAAAATCATGTATAGTTATTGCATTTGCTACTTTTTTTTGTAGCTCATTCCAGATTCCTACAGTCCTTTCCAGGAAACTGTTCATGCTTGTAGTCTGATGATAGTTTCACTTTTTATCATCTCTACATAATGAGAGAGAGAGAGAGAGAGATATGATTGTAGTATATCCTTTACATTTTTCACTTAAACCATAAAAAGCGCTCAGAGATTATAAGTTATGGTTACAACTTTTTATGGCTTTATAAAAAGATTACATTCCTCCTTTTGGATACAAATGTGAAAACTTGCAACATTTCAGAAGAAAACTTATGATATTTTTTCTTTTCTTGCAGATCCAAATTCAAGAGTCAACTTAAGACATTGGTCGCTGTTGACTCTGTTCTGCTCAGTTATTCCTCCAACAGACAAAAATGTGAGGAAGTACCTCCGCGCTCACCTTCAGCGGTGCTCCACTGACTATGTGTCTGAGGAGGGAAAGTATGCTCGCTATGCTGAAAAGGTGAGGCGGGTGCAGATGTACTTAGGAATTATTATAATACATGGCTTCTCTCTCTTCCTGGACAAATACATTATTATCTATGGATAAATTATATTCCTTTAAATTGTTAGTAAATAAAAAAATTGTAAATTGGAAGCAACCATAGATTTCAAATTTTCCTTTTAATACATTTTCAATTATTTTTATATGAACTTAGAAACATTTTCATTTGTAAATGTGAATCATGCAAGACTTTTTACATTTTTAAATGTTTATTAAGCAATCTTAGATCAGAAAGGTGTAAAATAGTTGTGTAGGTAACCAGAAATTTATAACTTGAACATTAGATGAATAAGCTTCACCTGTATATGTGTGAGGTGTATGTTGTCTTAATCTTTAAGTAAAATTTATGTTGTGCCTATTTATGTGATTTTCTCTTTTTTTTATATATATCAGGGAGATTGCCTTAGGGCAAAAAAAGGGTAAAGAAGGCACTTGCTCAAATGCTGTTCCCAAAAGTGAAAATAGGAGTAGGAAAAACCAAGAGAGAAGCCAGTTCATTTTCTGAAATGTCTTGATATATCACTTTTGAAATGGCTCAAGTTATAAGCAAGAGGAAATACAGAAACAGAAAAAGAATTTTCAGCAGGAAAATAGAAATGTAGATACTGATTAACCCTTGCATTAGTAAGGTGGACAGAATAGTGATGAGAGTAAATAGAGTCATGTGTAGCAAGATTGTGGGAGGTGAGAAGACATGTAGTTAGCAAGTTTAAAAGAGCAAGTAAGTAACAGTAAGAGATACAACATTCCATTCATGTGTGAGAACATTAAGACACTGTTAGAGGAGAGGAATCAGTAAAGTAGGAATCTCTTTACTCTTCTTGTTTAGAAGGAGTGAATAAGTTGAGCCCCCCTCCCCCCCATATTTGGGAGTGAGTAGTATTTCATACATGGATGGATTAGGCCCTTTATGGAGTAAGCAACTGGGAGGAGGAAAAGGAGTATTGGCAGAGGTGACACAGAACATCTGACTTCACAGAAACTTGTTTTAGCATTAGAGGATATGTAAAATATCCAGTTAAGATTTTTGATGAAAGACAGTGTAAGTATGTTCATTGTAAAGGAGGAAGATAACCGAGTGTCACTGAAGAAATGTATAGTTGTCTGGAAGGTTGTGTTGAGTGGATAGGTGAAGGGATCGAGCTCTGTGGCATCTCTGCCAATGTTAATCTTAAGGCAAACAAATTTATTATGAATCTAACAATGCATCTTATATCTTGATGGCATGTTGAGTGATGTATTGTTGTCAGTGTCTGCTGAAGGCACTCAACAACCGGCGGCGGCAATGGACGCCCTCTAAGCAAGAGATCCTGTGCACCATCAACAGGCGGCCCATCTATGCACGCTTCCACTTCATGG
This sequence comes from Scylla paramamosain, assembly GCF_035594125.1. Classification (NCBI taxonomy): domain Eukaryota; kingdom Metazoa; phylum Arthropoda; class Malacostraca; order Decapoda; family Portunidae; genus Scylla; species Scylla paramamosain. Next base: position 11,874,296 of record NC_087173.1, read on the forward strand.
ATGGACAGTTCCACTCCCTTGAGTTTGATGCCTCAGCAACAGCAGGTGACGTCGTGGAGCTCATCAGACACAAAATTGGCTTGAAAGATACTGCCAAAGGTAATATTCATGGAAATTTTTCCTCTTGTAAAATATGGACTTACAAGATGTCCTACAAAGACTTTATTATACATTTGTTGAGAGTTAGAGAGTTTGATTGTATATCACTGCATGCCTATATTAGAACATACTTTACAAACTCAAATTTTCTGGAAAGATTTTTTTTAGTGACAGACAATAATTGTAAATGGCTGCTTTATTTTCTATACTATTGCTGTTTATTACAGTTTAATTATAACTTTGTTGTTACAGAAATATGTGAATATCTTTTCTTAGGCATCTTGTTTTCTTAAAGCAATGAACCCCATCTTCATAGGAAAAAACATGTCTTGGAAGTAATTAAAGACATATATTGTTCTTAATATATTCAGTGAACTTAATAATTATCTTGTGTCATTTCTGGATGTAGGATATGCCATCTATGAGATGTTGGGAACCACTGAGCGATGTATCCCAATGGAGGAAGTGTTAGCTGATGTCATGTCTCGATGGGAGCGTTATCGGCTGTCCACAGCAGCCTCCCTGCACCAGCACCACCATATCTTCCTTTTCAAGGTGAGCAGAGTGACAAGAAATACCAATATACTTTCACCTGTGTGTAACTTTAGTGTGGCAATTATTGAACTTATTCTGAAGGAATGAGGAAGGAACAAAGAAGACTGAGGAGCAGACCAATAAATCATGATAGGAAGCTGCAATATATGCCACCATTGTAAAACAAAAGTACTTGACCATCAGTCTTTGTGTCATTAGGGTGCAATAATTTTTCATCTTTCTTATATGTCTGAGTATATCTGACATCTGTTCCATCACAAAAGAGTTTCCATTTATTTATGTTTTAGCATTTCCTCCTTGCATGCTCTCTTTTCACCTTTCTCTTTCACATAATCCTTCATAAAATACATAAAATTCTAAGCAGGAAGAATAATGGTGTCATGTTTCTTCCCACTCACCAGAAACACTTGCTGTTGGAATCTTGGATGGATCTGAGTGACAATGTGGAGAAGGAGTTGCTGTACTTCCAGGTCCTGTACACTCTCAGGGCAGACAAGTTCCCTGTGAAGCAAGTGGAGGCTGTGAGTGATCCTAATGCTCTTCATTTGTGTTGTTACCATAAGCAGGAAGCACCTAAGAAATGTTTCTATACTGAAAGTAAAAAGCTTTTTTGCCATAGTTAAGAATGTTATTATATTTTATTTGGAATATAATTGCAGCCTATATGACATCTCTTTAGGAGTTTAAAACCATTTACATACTTTCTTTATCCTATACAATATGTTAGAATGTTTGGATTTCTGCATTTTATACTTTTTACAATGAATTGCATCCTTACATCATGCATCTCTCCAGGATGCTGTCTAATATATTTGGGAAGCAACTGTTTAAGTTAAAAAGAAGATAAACATCATATTAATGTATAGTATAAATGAATCACCATTTGCAAATGTGTTGCATATTTTCAAAATGGTTCATAAATCAGAAATTTGTAAATGAAGATTGATGATTTTGAAAATTTTCACATGTATTTTCTTAGATTTTTTTTTTTCATGTGAATCTTACACTCATAAATCAGGACTAAGGGCAAATTTAATTTACTCATAACCTCGTACATTCATAAATTGAATGTTCACAAAGCAGGACTCTTCTGCACACTTGAACATGCATGCAGCACATGACTTTTCTTCTTACATTGTTTTTATGATACAGGTGATGCTTTGTGCACTAAGAGCCCAGATAGAGCTTGGGAACTTCACTGGGGCAAACATGGACTATGGCGAGGTGATCGCCCACACCCTCTCCCCACGACTCCTGAGTAGCGTGACACACGAGGCTGTTGCAATGCACCACCAGAGTCTCTTCAACATGGACTCACAGGAGGCTAAGCAGGCCTTCCTCAATCTCATCAAGTCCTGGCCCTTACACCGTGCTACTATCTTTGATGTTACTGTAAGTTTCATCTGCGCATTGACAGTGCTGTGTTGAGTGATTACCTTCCTCTACTTATCTAATTGTAGTATACAGAATTTAATCAGCTGATTTTAATGCAACTAGATGCATAAATACATATATGATGGTAATAATGTGAGTATGCAATTAATCATGGTTAGATCTCTCTCTCTCTCTCTCTCTCTCTCTCTCTCTCTCTCTCTCTCTCTCTCTCTCTCTCTCTCTCTCTCTCTCTCTCTCTCTCTCTCTCTCTCTCTCTCTCTCTCTCTCTCTCTCTCTCTCTCTCTTTTTAGAAAATCTTCTTCATGTCAAGTAGTCTTACTGTTTACTTTTCTATCTTATTCACACCAAAGTTAAAGTTCCAGGAATTGCATCTTTTGCTTTATTTCTTTGTTTTCTGCTTTTATGTGCTTTTGTTATCAGTTCACTAACTTAAATTATTTAATCTTGCAGCAATCTTTCACCTCAAATTGGCCCAAAGTACTCTGGCTGGCCATTGACGAAAATGGGGTCCACCTCCTTGAACACCGTTCTCGTAATGTACTCTGCACCTACGAGTACGACTACATCCTCAACTACTCCGCCTCCATCACCTCCCTCATGATCATCACTGGCTCCACTCGCAAACAGAGCAAAATCATCCTCAACACAACTCAGGTAAAGACAGTTTGGCAAGGATAGAGAAGGAATATTAGAGGCAAGAATGAAGGAGGACAATTATAATTGAAGGATTGAGTTTATGTTGTTTCCTTCAGTACATTTTGGTGGTGTCTATAACTATGTTCATGATGAAGTGTGTAATTAGGAGGAGGAGGCGGTAGACACCTGCCGAAACGATAATTACTCCCAGTGAGGTCTAAAGCACTGTTCAGCTGTGAACAAGCTGTGAACTTATCATTAAACCCAGCTGTGACCTCACTGAATGTTTCCCTTTGTGTCTCTAAAGACAACACTCTTCCTCCACACAAAACTAAATGCACCTAATAACACACACACCCTTCAATCAAAAATTTTAAAATCATCATGGCGACTCCTACACCAGCCTTGGAGTCCCCATCTGGGGAGGGGACCATAAATGTCCCCAGGTCGGACTGCCTTTCTGTCGACGACCCTAAGTGTCTTGATACCCCCCTCAACTTTTTCTTCATTAACTTCTGCAACATTCGCAGTCTAAGATCTAATTTTCAATCTGTAGAACACCACCTCTCCTCTTCTAAACCTCATCTTCTTTTCCTCACTGAAACTCAGGTGTCTGAAGCAACTGACAGTAGCCCATTTTCTGTTCCCTCCTACTTTCTCTATCCTCATTTTCGATCCAAAGCTGGATGCTGCGTTCATGTGCGCAATGACTTAACCTGCTCTCCTGCCCACGCTCTTGAATCTTCTGAGTTTTCCACCATCTGGCTACGACTACAAAGTCACTCTCATACTAAATTTATCTGTGCTGTATACCTCTCACCTAACTCCTCTGATTATAAGAAATTCTTTGACTACTTAACTTCCAAAGTGGAGCACATTCTGACCCTCTTCCCTTTTACAGAGATCTCTATTCTTGGAGACTTCAATGTTCACCACCAGCTTTGGGCTTTCCTCTCCCTTCACTGACCATCCTGGTGAACTAGCCTACAACTTTGCTATCCTCCATGACCTAGAGCAATTGGTGCAACACCCTACTCGTATTCCTGACCGTCTTGGAGATACGCCCAGCATTCTTGACCTTTTCCTGACCTCTAATCCTTCTGCTTATGCTGTCACCCTTTCTTCTCCGTTGGGCTCCTCCGATCACAATCTCATATCTATATCTTGTCCTATTGCTCCAATCCCTCCTGAGGATCCCCCTAAGCGAAGGTGCATCTGGCGTTTTGCCTCTGCTAGTTGGGGGGACCTGAGGAGGTATTTTGCTGATTTTCCTTGGAATGACTACTGCTTCCGTATCAGAGACCCGTCTTTGTGTGCTGAGCGCATAACAGAGGTGATAGTGTCTGGCATGGAGGCGTACATTCCTCACTCTTTTTCTCGTCCTAAACCTTCTAAACCTTGGTTTAACACAGCTTGTTCTCGTGCTATACATGATAGAGAGGTAGCCCACAAAAGGTACTTAAGCCTTCCATCACCAGAATCTCATGCTGTTGCCTTGGACATATCAAAAGCTTTCGATAGAGTCTGGCACAAAGCTTCGATGTCCAAACTACCCTCCTATGGTTTCTATCCTTCTCTCTGTAACTTCATCTCAAGTTTCCTTTCTGACCGTTCTATTGCTGCTGTGGTAGACGGTCACTGTTCTTCTCCTAAATCTATTAACAGTGGTGTTCCTCAGGGTTCTGTCCTGTCACCCACTCTCTTCTTATTATTCATTAATGATCTTCTATACCAAACTTCTTGTCCTATCCACTCCTACGCTGATGATACCACCCTGCACTTTTCCACGTCTTTTCATAGACGTCCAACCCTTCAGGAGGTAAACATATCACACAGGGAAGCCACAGAACGCTTGACTTCTGATCTTTCTAAAATTTCTGATTGGGGCAGAGCAAACTTGGTATTGTTCAATGCCTCAAAAAACTCAATTCCTCCATCTATCAACTCGACACAACCTTCCAGAAAACTATCCCCTCTTCTTCAATGACACTCAACTGTCCCCCTCTTCTACACTGAACATCCTCGGTCTGTCCTTTACTTATAATCTGAACTGGAAACTTCACATCTCGTCTCTAGCTAAAACAGCTTCTATGAAGTTAAGTGTTCTGAGACGTCTCCACCAGTTTTTCTCATCCTCCCAGCTGCTAACTCTGTACAAGGGCCTTATCCGTCCATGTATGGAGTATGCTTCACATGTTTGGGGGGGTTCCACTCATACTGCTCTTCTAGACAGGGTGGAATCAAAAGCTTTTCGTCTCATCAACTCCTCTCCTCTAACTGACTGTCTTCAGGCTCTCTCTCACCGCCGCAATGTTGCATATCTAGCTGTCTTCTACTGCTGTTTTCATGCTAACTGCTCTTCTGATCTTGCTAACTGCATGCCTCCCCTCCTTCCGTGGCCTCACTGCACAAGACTTTCTTCTTTCTCTCACCCCTGTTCTGTCCACCTCTCTAACACAAGAGTTAACCAGTATTCTCAATCATTCATCCCTTTCTCTGGTAAACTCTGGAACTCCCTGCCTGCTTCTGTATTTCCACCTTCCTATGACTTGAATTCCTTCAAGAGGGAGGTTTCAAGACACTTATTCATCAATTTTTTACCACTGCTTTGACCCTTTTATGGGACTGGCATTTCAGTGGGCATTCTTTTTTATTAGAATTTTGTTGCCCTTGGCCAGTGTGCTTCCTACATAAAATAAAAAAAAAAATTTGTGTTCAAAGGAACATTGATTAGCAGTGACATGAGAATAAATCTGTAACAAGATACTCTTATGTATAAAAGTAAAGAAATAGAATTGTGAAATGCATAAGTTAAAAGAAAGTAATGTAGAAGAGATTACCTTTCTTAGTGTTAGTACTTTTATGCTAGCACACTGTGAATTTAGATTCTCATAAAATGTGTACATATGTTAATTTATGAATTGAGTCCTGCTGGTGCACATCCCTAAAACCATGACTAAATTAAGTTTATTACCAAAGAGTGGTAAGAGAAGGAATGTGAAAAGGATCATATGTTAATTTTTCCTTTCCTTGTTTCAGGCCTTCATGATTGCCACCTTAATAAAAGATTATGCAGAAGTCTTGAGGGATGCCGTTGGGAGCACCACAGTGACTAGTGGGCCTCCGTCAGGCTTGATGGCTGTCCCAGTGCAACAAGACGGGGCTCCACCTCCTGAGCTGCGCCGCTCCCGGCCCCCCAGCATCATGGCCCGGCCACCACCCACACTCACCGAGGAGGTTGTCACTCAGTAGGGCAGTGAGTGGCTGAGTGGCTCTCAAAGCAAAAGAAATGTGATCTGATATCAATTGTGCTGTGTTATATTTTGTATTTTATTTTCTGATTAGCTCTTAGGAAAATTTTAATAAATTTTTCAATTCTTCAGGGAAGAGAAGGAAGGCAAGTGTCAGGGTAAAATCATATTGTTGAAAAATCATTTGGAATGTGACAGTGCAGTATTTGACAGGTTTTGCATTTATCTACCTTGCTACGTATGTATAATAATGTTCAGTATACTCTGCACTGGACTGTAATTACCTCCAGGAGTATAAATTATATTTATCAGTAGATGCAGAGCGCAAATGTTCTTTAGATATCCTACATGATATGCTTATTTTTCTGTAATAAGTCAGCTTTTCATTTCAATCATGTTACCCAGAATCTATTATAGGTGTTTATTGAGAGGTTCATCACTATAGTCTCCCCATAGAATAAGAGTCAGAGTGAGTCTGTAAGTGTTTAGCAGGGTGACCCATGGCCACCTCCTGGGGCTCTGGTGTGCCGCCACTACTGCTGCTGCTGCTGCTGCTGCTGCTAGAAGCTGGCGGTGCTTGGCTCCTCACTTTCGCTCACTCACTTGCTCAAGAGCTTAACATGCAGGCTGGGGCTTGCCTTTGTTCTCCAAAGGCAATGGCTGAAGTCCCCTGTTAAAAGTGTTGTGCCAAGAATTTGGCTCTAATTATTTCTGTGTTAACATTTTTTATTAGAAAGCAAGTGCTTTTAAGGATGAGTGTAAACCATGATGACAGAATCTCTACATAACTTTAGTTAAGTTGATAATGAGTGCTTTTTTATAACAGTATTTCTTATGTAATATTGATTAATGTTCACAGATTTTTTTATTTTAAAATTGCTTCTCAGTTATTCATAAATTCCATCAAAACACTGCCTTCAACCTCATGATATGTTTACGGCATACTTAGTTGATGCACATTTAGTTTTGTATGTATTTTTAACCAACAGTTTCAGACCTAATTTTTAAAACATTCTTCTGGTGCTAACTATTTGTTGACTGTTCTTAATGTGTGATGCAAAAATGGGTATCTAAGTTTGGAGAGTTTGCATGTCTTAAAAAGTTTCTGCAGGCACTTATAGCTAAACCTACAGTAGTCTGGAGTAGAGAAGCATTTGTACTGATATTTATAACTTCATAAAGACTTAATGTAAATGAAATCAATGACCATCACCATCATTATGGATAGTCAGAAAAAAAAAAAAAAAGTGATCCTCCTCCTAGTGGTGGTGGTGGTGGAGCCTGTAGCCAGCAGGAACCTATCACAAGCTCTGCTGCTGAGGGTGTATGTAGCAGCAGGTGCTGATCTAATCAATATGTACAGGTAAAAATGAGGGGAAAGACAGATACAATCACCATCTTGTTTATGCTAGTCGTCATGTACTTCCTCCTTCTGTTAAGGACATTACTAGTTTAAGTGATGAGAATTATTCTTTTTTTTCTTTTTTCTCCTCTCTCCTTTTCCTCTCCTTAAAAAAATGTTTGGAAAGTTGTGTGTGTGTGTGTGTGTGTGTGTGTGTGTGTGTGTGTGTGTGTGTGTGTGTGTGTGTGTGTGTGTGTGTGTTTTATCATACTTAGACTTTATTTTTTTTGTGTGTGTATGTGTGTGTGATGCTAATGATCAAAGATTTTATGTGTTTCTTCTCACCACGTACTAGTGTGTATATAATGTAAAAAGTGACAAAAGGATTATTAATTATAAAAATGGATTGTAGACTAGGTTTGCCTTTAACTAAAAAGTATTACAGGACAGGAATCATGTCCAACATGTTATTATGTAATTATAGATATATTTTTTGCTTTGTTAGTTTTTATTCTCACAAACAAATACAAATGAACGCAATCAACAGTTGTATTCAGGGGCTACAGTGACTTGTTTGCTTTGTACATTATTGTAGCAACTATTTTGGAAACTGGACTAATGAATGTGGGATCATGCTTGGTCTAGATTTTTTTATTTTTATTACAGTTCTTTCAGTCCCACTCTCTATACATGCATGCTGATGTATTAAATGCTCAACTCTTAACTAAATTAGGGTTAAGACACAAACGTTTTGAAAATGTGATATTTGAGCATTAATGGTTTTTCTCTTATTCTTTTTTTTTTAATCAATAAAAATAAGCAGTCAGAAAGAAAAAGACAGTTAACTGAGAGTGAAAGTGAAATCATCTTTAAAGATTACTACTGTTTTTCCTTTTCTTTATCTTTCTTTATATGTAAAATTGAATTATCAGAAAACTGAAAAAAATATCTGCTGTTCATTTTTAAAAAGTATAGACAGTCAATTGAGTGAAAATGTGAAAATACTTCAACATTATTTGTTTTTATCTTTATCTTATTCTTTTCTTTTATAATTTTAAAGTAACTTGTCAGAAAGTAAAAACTACTCTGCATGTTTAAGAAGTAAAGACAGTTGACTGAGAGTGAAAATGAGAGAATTAATGTGTGTTTTTTTCCTTTCTTTCCAACATGCAAAAGAAAAGCAAAAAAAAAAAAAAAAATGTTGTAAATGTTTGAGAAGCCAAGACAGTCAGTTGAGAGTTTCCTTCACGTGACCTGCCTGTGTAGACTAACCAATTTGTGTCTCTTCTTGAGTGGTTGGTGGTGACCCTGTGTGTGCTGGCCCTGTCTCGTGTCTGTCCTCACCATGTGGTCTCTGTAGTAGCACAAAAGAAAGGAGCCAGTGGCTCATTTTAAGCTATACATATTCCAGATGAAGGTACCATTGTAAGATTCGGTATTATTTATGTGCATACCACCAAATATAAAAGAAGATCAGTTTGTGTTTATATAAAAAAATTGTGATACCTCAGCATATTAAGAAACATGTGTGCTGTTTGAAGCACAAAGATGCATTATAGATATTAACAGTATTTGATTCTCATGCCTTTTGTACTTAACATTTTTACCAAAGACTCACCAGGTATGTAAATGTGTGTGTGTGTGTGTGTGTGTGTGTGTGTGTGTGTGTGTGTGTGTGTGTGTGTGCGTGTGCGTGTATGTGTGTGTGTTTGCGTGTATGTGTGTGTGTGTGTGTGTGTGTGTGTGTGTGTGTGTGTGTGTGTGTGTGTGTGTGTGTGTGTGTTTGGCCTGCCACAAACATGTTGATCTCCCCTGTGCTTCTCCATGACACGGTTGTGGTCTCTTCCTTGGCTCACTCAGCTTGACAGCGATGGAAGAAAATGAGGAGTTGCTATTTTATGATTTATGTTCCATAAAGAAAATATGTAACAGTATTTTATTTATGGTGGTGGCAGAAGCAAAAGAGGAGTTGCTATTGTATTTGTTCCATAAAGAAAGTGTGAACCAAATTTTTATTTATGGTGACAAGAAAATTAGTTACTATTTATGTTCCTTGAAGAAAATGTGAATGTACCAGTATCTCTTATTTATGATGGTGACAGAAGAAAATTAGGAGTCATGATTATATTGTGTTTCATAAAGAAAAGTGCACCAGTATCCAATAGTCAGCTTTATACAATTTTGTGATGGTAACAAAAGAAATGAGGAGTCACTGTTATATTTATGACAAAGAAAACATGTACTAGTATTGAAGGTTTTTTTCTTTTTCTTTTTTTTTATTTCAGGTGTATACTTGGAGGAGATGCAATAAGAGATGTCGTAATATAACAAGGGTAATGAAGACAATGTAGAGAAGTGGTCAAAGGAGCTGCTTGACCAATTATGTTAACTCTTATTCCTTCATTGCAAATTGTGTTCAAACCTATTGACTCCTTCATATTCTTCCAGTGGTGAAGTAAAAGTTTCTTCCCTGTGGGTCTTGAAAGTTTTGTACAATCCATACAATTACAACTTTATTTCTGACTATGTGAAATGCATACTTTTTTTTTTTTATGAGTTGTTTTGTAGTCTGATGTGTTTGAGAATTCTTCCAGTTAGGGTGAAAGCAAGGCACGGTGGATTGGACAAATGTGCTGCAAAAAAGTATTGTTCATTTCTGATGTTGGTGTGAGACTTTTAATTAGCTTTTATAAATATTGTCAGTGATATGTCAAATGTTATTTCTACACAAATATATAACAATGATGCTCTGTAATTGTCTGTCAAATGGAACCTTTTAGGGCAGTGGTTGGATGAATGAAGTTAACTTGAGTAGGTATTGAGAAATGGAACAGAAAACTCTCTCTCTCTCTCTCTCTCTCTCTCTCTCTCTCTCTCTCTCTCTCTGAAGTGAAGTAAGTTAATTCATCATAACACTTGTGACCAGCTGTACATGTCCAAATACAGTGGTATGTTCTTTTCTCCTACCAAACCTTCACATTATTCACCAAACATAAACTGTCTTAGTACCGCATGATTATGAAATTCACAGGAAGTAGGATCAGATATACTTGTTAATTAGGAAGGACATACATACTGAGAATCAAGAAGCTAATTAATCCTTACATCATGCTATTTATTTATTTTTATTTATTTTTTCCAATTTAAGTTTTGCAGACGTTAATCCACTTTCTTTAATCTTAATGTTTTGAAAAACAAGCAATATATGCATTGGTCCCTTTATCAGTAGTTCGGAAATAGCCATTTATCACAGAAGTTGTTTTGTGATTCGTGTCAACAAGAAAGAAATTAACAAAAATCGAGGAAAGCTTTGATATACCTGTAGCTCACAATATACTAGTAAAGTTTCACTTATCAGTACCTCGTGATAGGAAAAAAATAAAATAAATAAATAAATAAATAAATAAATAAATAAAATAGAAATAAAAAGATCGGTTTCTCTTGTTCTCTGTAAATGTCATAATACTAGAAAAGAACAGCAAACAACAGCAAACAACAGCAAGAAGAAATGAACAAGATTGAATAATTTGATTTTATTCAAGCGCCACACGCATTGGAGTGATAAATGTGAGTTTTTCTGTTATCAGCAAGATATGTACTAAGGATTCAAAATGGTGGTTTTACTTTTTTACTAAGAAATAAAAGATCATATTAAATCATAATCATAAATGACGGTATACTCGGGAATTTAAAATCGTAATTTGAAATTAGGATTGCGCATGCGTCACTCCCGCGAGAACATGGTGCCTCGATCCAAGGAGGAGGAAGCTTGTGAAGTGGCGCGCAAGGAAGATAGTGGTGCATCAGGCAGGTTGGTTGTGATGATTTCATTACGTGACATATAGAGAAAGCTTATGATAGAGTGAACAGAGAAATGTTAGGTAGAGTCTTAGAAAAGATTGGATTGAGTGCAAAGATAGTTAACATAGTGCAAAGTATGTATGTGGACACAAGAGCTAGATACAGGCTAGGAGACATAGAAACAGACTGGGTGAAGAGTGAGAGAGGAGTTAGGCAGGGCTGTATATTGTCACCAACCCTTTTTAGCCTGTATACAGAGGAGCTAGCAGCCAGGATGAGAAGAATGAATGTAGGGGTAAGTGTGGGGAATGATAAAGTATGTGTGCTCCTTTATGCAGATGATGTAGTTGTTATGAGTGAATCGGCAGATGAGCTTCAAAGTTTGTTGGATGTAGTGGATGGCTATGGTAAAGACTTTGGAGTAAGGTTTAGCAGTGAGAAAAGCAAAGTAATGATTGTGAATAGATCAGAGGATGAAAACACCCCGTGTTTATTGTTCTCTTCCTGAAATAATACCATACATTCTTCTCAGTCACCTACTAAACTTACTTGGCGGTGTGGGAACCTCGGTACAGGCCAAAATAATACCATGCATTCTTCTCAGTCACCTACTAAACTTACTTGGCAGTGTGGGAACCTCGGTACAGGCCAAAATGCCAAGTGAACACCTAACCTAACCTAATCTAACTTAACCTAACCTAACTTAATCAAGACATGACAACTTAACCTGAGAGAGAGAGAGAGAGAGAGAGAGAGAGAGAGAGAGAGAGAGAGAGAGACTTAACCTTACCTAATCTAACTTAACCTAACCTAACTTAATCAAGACATGACAACTTAACCTGAGAGAGAGAGAGAGAGAGAGAGAGAGAGAGAGAGAGAGAGAGAGAGAGAGAGAGAGAGAGAGAGAGAGAGAGGTCACTGTTATCATTATTTTCATTATTACACACAATTTAAAGCTTGACCTGGCCCCCCTTCCTTCACCAGGCCACCCCCCCTTACACTCTCTCTTTTCAGGTGACCTAATGTGACCTAGCCTTGACACCTGCACCTCCACATGTCAGCTGGGCACTTGTACACTCCACAATTCTAGGTGAAGACACTGTTGGATCACTGTTGGGTCACTGTGGGTCAATGTGGGATTACTGTGGGTCACTGTTGGGTCGTAGGTCACTTGTCCTTCATGCTTAAAAGGTGTCTTGTTTATGTTTGTGTCAGGTCGCAGTGTGGTGGCCCTGTGACCCTTGTACTAGAGGTCATGGTGATTGGTTGGGGTCATCAGTTTTTATGTGGTTGTTGTTGTTGTTGTTGTTGTTATTTTCTTATTTTTTTTATCATATTTATTTACTTATTTATTTATTTATTTATTTATTTATTTATTTATTTATTTATGTACTGTGCTTGGAATGTAATGAACCAACTACTACTACTACTACTACTACTACTACTACTACTACTACTACTACTACTACTACCACCACCACCACCACCACCACACCACCATAACCACACAACACTCCAATAGCACTTTCTCCTCCTCACCACCTGTTCTCTCACCTGCAGAATTAATTGATGAGCTACAGAACTACAGCATCGTTCAGGTGGCAGCCGGAGACCAGCACTCTCTTGCTCTCACCTCCTGGGGCCTGGTGAGTGAGAGAGAGAGAGAGAGAGAGAGAGAGAGAGAGAGAGAGAGAGAGAGCCTGTGATGTGTGTGTGTGTGCGTGTGTGTGTGTGTGTGAAAGAGAGAGAGAGAGAGAGTAGAAATAATTTTGTTGTTGTAGTAGCTGTAAGAGAGAGAGAGAGAGAGAGAGAGAGAGAGAGCAATACATTTTCATTTTCCTCTTCTTATCAATATATATACAGTAAAATTCCTCTTATCTGGCATCAACGGGACCGCCGACATGTCAGATACTTGAATATTGCCGGATACTTGAATAGAAGTGAAATTATGTCCACAATCACCACCCTACACTCACGCATCTTACCATAACAAAGATCAGCTGATCTTAATCAGCAGCTGATCTGATCAGCTGCTTAAGTGTAAGCACAACACGCTTCCTCTTTTCTACAACTTTAGGCATGATGAAGACGTCAGGCGATAAACAGTGCACACGCGGGACTGAGTCACTCAGTAAACACAGTGCAGTGGGCCGCGGGTGGCGCGAAGCAGTACGCTCTGGTGGCGAGGGGACAAAGTATGCCTTGCGCGGGAATTTTAATCGATTTTGTGAGTACACATTGATTTTTTATTGATTTTAAGGCTCAGGGAAAAATGTGCCGGATACTCGAATGCCGGATGAGAGGGATTTTACTGTATATTCAAATTATTTCTCCTAGACAGGTTAGGTTCTCTCCCTCTCCCTCTCTCTCTAATCTCCCCTCTCACTCTCTCTCTCTCTCTCTTTAAAGTTATATTATATCTTAAGTTAAGTTGGGTTTTGTTAGGTTAGGTCTTAATTCTCTCTCTCTCTCTCTCTCTCTCTCTCTCTCTCTCTCTCTCTCTCTCTCTCTCTCTCTCTCTCTCTCTCTCTCTCTCTCTCTCTCTCTCTCTCTCTCTCTCTCTCTCTCTCTCTCTCTCTCACACACACACACAGAATCCTGGCTTGCCTCTCTTCCAAGGGACTTTACACTAAGGCTGGTTACTGTGTACAAGAATATGGTGGTACAAATCCTGAATTCAGCTCACCAATCTAGCTCTGAGGTAAGAGAGAGAGAGAGAGAGAGAGAGAGAGAGAGAGAGAGAGTTGGTTTGTAAGAGTGTGCATTGAGAGTGTATGTGTGTGTTTTGAGTGTAAGAGAAAGAGAGAGAAGTATAATTGTCTGTGTACTACTACTACTACTACTACTGCTACTCAGACCACCACCACTACCACAACCAGATCTTAACCAAACCTAACCTAACCAAACCACACCACAGAGAGACCGGCGTGCCCTCGTGTCTTCCCTGCAGCTGTTGTCCCTGGTCCACGGTCTGAACTTCCAAGCCGGCTGCCGAGTGGGGTGGTTGAACTACGACGACTGTTACATCCCAGAAATTGCAGAGAAAATTGATATTAGGAATGATTACTTGAACTAGATGAACAGCAGGCTTCACCCGATGTCCAGGAGGGAGGTGGGTGTGTGTGTGTGGGGGTGTAGGGGTGTTTGAAGGTGGGTGAGTGATTTTGGGGTGTTTGGGTGTGTTTTAGGGTGTTTAGATGTGTTTTGGTGTGTTTTTTGGGGTGTCTGGGTGTGTTTTTGGGGTGTTTGGGAGGTGGGTGACCATGTTGGGGGGTGTTTGTGTGTATATTGGGGGTGGTTGTGAATGGGTGACTGTGTTTGGGGGAGCTTTCAATGTTGAACACTTAAAAACATCCTTTAAAATTGACAATTCCTTTAATTTTAACTGAGAGACCCTTAGAAACACCCTTTAAAAATTTAAATCCCTTTATTTATTCTCTTAAGCCCTTAAAAACACCCTTTAAAAGACACCAAACCTTTAAATAGCCTCATAAACCCTTAAAATCACCCTTCTACCTTTTATTTACCCCCTTAAAACCCTTAAATACACCCTTTAACTCTTCATTTACCCCTTCAACTCTTAAAAACAACTTTAACTAATCCAATCCTTTACATTACAGAGTCCAATCCTGTTCTGTGAGTATCCATTCTTGTTCGACCCTCAGGCCAAGACGCTGCTGCTCAGGTGTGACGCCACTCGTCAGATGAGAACGAGGTGCAGGACAAATTAGGTTTGGTTTACATATGTTTATTTGTTTATTTGTATATAGGTGGGGCAGGTGGGGTACAGAAGGAATTTTTCTTGCTCCTCCTAAGAGATATTTTGAATCCAGACTATGGTATGTTTACTGAGTTCCCCGACACAAGAAGGATTTGGTTCAAGGAGGGAGCTCTGGAGGCGGCTGCTACCTATGTGTTGATTGGTGAGGCCCTGGGGGTGTCTGGGGGAGTGTAGGGAAGTTTATGGGGGTCTGGGGAGCATCTGGGGGTGTGTGGGAAGGCTTATTAGGTCAAGGAGCTCTTCAAATTGACAAACGCTTGAATTTATTGGTCATAATCCGTTAAAACACCCTTTAAAATAGATAGATCTTTTCATTTAGGGTGTTTTTGGTGTGTTTGTGGGATGTGTTGGGGTGTAAAAATGTGTTTTGGGGTGAAAATGAGTGTTTTGCAGGTATTTTTTGGGTGAAAATGTGTTTTGCAGGTATTTTGGGGTGAACATGTGTTTTGAGAATGTTTTTAGGGTGAAAATGTATGTTTTAAGGATGTGCTGGAGATGCGAGTGTGTGTGTTTTTTAGTGTTTAAATGTTTTCAGGATGAGAGACTGTTTTTGTAATGTTTTGGTTGTGGAAGGTGTGTTTGGGGTGAAAATGTGTTTAGGGATGTTTTGGAAAGTGATTTTTTGGGTGGAAAAATGTGTTTGGTTTTCTTGTACAATAGAAAAGTGTGTTGAGTGATTTTTTTGAGTTTAAATGTGTGTTTTTGGGTGTTTTGGAATTGATAGAATGATTTTTGGGGTGTTTTTGGGGAGTTTCACTGTTTTTTTAGGGTGTTTTGGAAAAGAAGTGTGTATTTGTGTTTTTTTATGCTCTTTGTTGAGTGAAAGACTGAATTTTTGTGCTTTTTGAAGACAAAACACTAATTTATACATTTTAAAGAATGATATATGTATTTTACCTCCTACTACTACTATTTCTACTACTACTACTACTACTACTACTACTACTACTACTACTACTAATACTAATACTAATACTTCCAGGCATTGTGTGTGGACTGGCAATCTACAACTTCACCATCATCAACCTGCCCTTCCCAATTGCACTGTACAAGAAGTTACTGTGAGAGACTAGGCTTGGATGACCTCACCGACCTTGACCCGCAGCTGACCAGGTGTGTCACTTGTGCAGGGTCGTGTAGGGTTGCCCAGAAAGTCGTTTTCTGCTGTGTTTTGGGAGTGAATGAGTGTGTTTTGGGTGTGTTTGGTGATGTTTGAGTGTGTTATAAGGTGTTTTGGGGGTGGAAAAAGTGTTTTTGGTGTGTGTGTATGTGTTTGGGGGTGTTTTGGGATGTTTTGTGGTGTTTTTGGGGTGTTTGTAAGTGTTTGTGAGTGAAAAAAGTACTTTCTCTCTCCCCTGAATCTAGTGGAGTGAGGCAGGAGTACTTGAGGGGCTGAGGATGGCTTGAGTGAGTGTGTGAATTCTGTACCACCACTACAACAACAACAACAACAACAACAACAACTACTGCCACTATTTCCCAAGTCGCTGTGAAATCTACTTTTTATACAGCAATTACAACAACTATTTACAATACTACACCACCACTGTCACTACCACAGCAACAACTACAGCTACCACTATTTTCCAGGTCACTGCGAGATCTGCTGGAGTACAAGGGAGGTGACGAGGAGGAAGTTTATGGCCTCGACTTCACTTTGACCCAGGATTACTTTGGGGAGTGCAAGAGTGTCCCCCTGAAGGCTGGAGGGGAGGAGATGTCAGTCACACAGCAGAACAAGTAAGAATTGGTGGTGTTTTGGTGTTTATTGGTGTGTTTTGAGGTCAATGTACACTTCTCACCTCTAACTGTCTTTCTTCAGCCTCTCTCTCTTCTCTGACTGTCTTCAGCCTCTCTCTCTCTCTCTCTCCTCTGACTGTCTTCAGCCTCTCTCTCTCTCTCCTCTAACTGACTGTCTTTAGCCTCTCTCTCTCTCTCTCATCACTGCAGTGTTGCATCTCTAGCTATCTTTTACTGCTGTTTTCACGCTAACTGTTCCTCTGATCTTGCTAACTGCATGCCTCCCTTCCTCCCTGTGTTTGGGTGTGCTTTGGGGTGTTTAGATGTGTTTTGGTGTGTTTTTGGGGTGTTTGGGTGTGTTGTTAGGGTGTTTGGGAGGTGGGTGACCATGTTTGGGGGTGTTTGTGTGTGTATTGGGGGTGTTTGTGAATGGGTGACTGTGTTTGGGGGAGCTTTCAATGTTGAACGCTTAAAAACATCCTTTTGAAATTGACAGTTCCTTTAATTTTAACTGACAAACCCTTAGAAACACCCTTTAAAAATTGAAAACCCTTTATTTATTCTCTTAAACCCTTAAAAACATTCTTTAAAATTGACATTTCCTTTAATTTTAACTGAGAGACCCTTAGAAACACCCTTTAAAAATTGAAAGCCCTTTATTTATTCTCTTAAGCCCTTAAAAACACCCTTTAGAAGACACCAAACCTTTAAATAGCCTCATAAACCCTTAAAATCACCCTTCTACCTTTTATTTACCCCCTTAAATGTAGTTGGAAAATGTCATAGGAAAAAATTGTAGTTAATATTGGATGCAAAATATCAAAGTAAGATTAGGTAACAAATTTTTAATGTTGGGAATAGTAATCCATATATATATATATATATATATATATATATATGGGAGTATATTTTTTGTAACAGTGTGAATGATAAGATTCCACTTTTCAGTGTTGCCATGGTGACGGTGGTGGTGGGCATGATACAGATGCGGGAGCTGGAGTTTGTGCCCGATGGAGACATGCAGCTGGACAAATTCTGTTGCTCATTGCTCAGACTGGAGTTTACATGTATACCTCCTTCACCATCATTGGTGGACACTTCACCATGAGTGTTAGTGAAATGTGCTGTGTTTGTTAGTTTATTTGTATATCAGAAAAATTTAAGACCAGTTAGTTGTCTAGACTTTTTAAGTCTTAAAATGAGAAAATAAATCTACATATTTTTTTTAAAAGCAAACAGTTAAGGCATTGTAAAGTAAAAGTCAAAATATATTTTGGTTATCATTTTTTTTGCAATCAACAACTTTCATGTATAATGAAATAAATACATTCATCAAACTTAATATCATATTTAATAACAGCTAGAGGTACCAATTTGCAGATGTCTATGGAAAATTTGTATGATAATCTTGTGGCCAACAAAAAAGGATACAATGAATGATGACTTATTATTGTAAGAAATCTTTCAGAGTTGTTGTTGTGTACTTCCACATTCCATAGAGACAGGTTTTTCCTTCACTTTTCAGCATTTAAAAATGTGATAATTTCAACAGGATGCTTGAGCTGTCATGGTGCTGCTGCTGTTGTCTGCCATCATCCCCCTGACACAGACCACCCTGCAGACCATCTTCATCCTGGGTGTCACACGTCGCTGCTGCTACAGCTCAGAGCAACTGGAGCGCAAGCCAGGAAGGGAGATGGTAACTTCTCACTTAATTTGTTGTTTATTTGAGGGCCTAATGACAAAGACATAATGGAATAAGTATATGTGAATGTTTGTTTATATCTAGATACAGCATTCACATATCTTTTAAGTGCCACCTTCCAAAAGCAATGTCAGCCAGAAAAATAACTGATGAGAATCTAATTACATTTCAAGTCAAAAAGTTTTCCTTTAACCACTTTGCTCCAGATGCTTAAAAACATGCGTTGCTCACATACATGGTGTCGCGTAGGCTCGTGAGTGGTAACTTATCTAATTTCTAATAATTTCTAATATAATTTGTTTTTTTTTTTTTTTGTTTTTTTTTTATGTAGGAAGGACACTGGCCAAGGGCAACAAAAATCACAAACAGGAAGTTTAGGCAAGTTTTTATCCTTATATAAAATGTTGCTAGTGTTAACATATAAAATTGTATTGCATCAAACCTCCATACATTACTCCCCTTCTCTCTTCCTCTCCTCTCCCTCTCTCTCCCTCCCCTCTCTCACTCTCCTAACTCTCCCCAGGAGAGTCCCCAGTGGTGAGCAGATGGTGATGCTGGAGATGATACTGGCATATTGAGTATTATAATTAGCCATAAACACTTGCTTGCTTACTTTCATGTCTACACAGGTTCGTTCGATGCAAGGAGTTGGCACAGGAGGCGTCCGAGGCTGTGTAGAGCGGCCGTCTGAACCTGGTGCCACAGCTTACTATGTTCAACAGGTGCGTGTGTGTGTGTGTGTGTGTGTGTGTGTGTGTGTGTGTGTGTGTGTGTGTGTGTGTGTGTGTGTGTGTGTGTGTGTTTTGTGTGGTCATTTCACTATCTATCTATCTGTTTAGTTTGTCTCCATCTGTCTGTCTTTCTGTCATTGGTCTGTCTGTCTGTCTGTGTATTGCAATGATTTTTCAGTTATGTATTTTATTTTTTATTCTTGTGTACTTGTGTCTGTCTGTATGTATGTATGTATCAGTCAGTGAGTCAGTCAGTCAGTCACTCAGTTAGTCAGTTAGTCAGTCATTCAGTCAGTCAGTTAGTCAGTCATTCAGTCAGTTAGTGAGTTAGTCAGTTAGTCAGTCTGTCAGTCACTCACACAGTGTTAATCCTCCTCTTCCTCCTCCTCCTCCTCCTCCTCCTCCTCCTCCTCCTCCTCCTCCTCCTCCTCCTCCTCCTCCTCCTCCTCCTCGTCCACCTCCTCCTCCTCCTCCTCCTCCTCCTCCTCCTCCTCCTCCTCCTCCTCCTCCTCCTCCTCCTCCTGTTCCCCACCACCCCTGCCGAGAGGTGAGTGTATGTACGTGTGTGTGTGTGTGTGTGTGTGTGTGTGTGTGTGTGTAGTAATAATAGTAATGCTATGTACATATATAAATACTGTTAATATTATTGATAAAAAATATTGATGATGATGATGATGATGATTCAGTGGTGATTATGAAAATGTGCATTACAATATAGGGTAGATATTATTGTTATTACCTGTGTGTGTGTGTGTGTGTGTGTGTGTGTGTGTGTGTGTGTGTGTGTGTGAGGAATAATTGAATAATTGAATAATTGATGCTCTCTCCTTTGCTATTCATTATATACATGGACAGATGCCTGAAGGAAGTGTGTGTAAGGGAGGATAAAGAGATCATGCTGGCCTATGCAGACGATGTCGCTGTCGTGACAGGAAGCCAACAAGATCTTCAAGAGGCCATGACAAGATGGAATGATGTTTTAAATAGGGAAGGAATGAGAATGAACAAACAAAAAACTTATTTACTAGTGGACAAGCAACAAGTGATGGTGTGGCTCTGAGCCACTGTAGTAGGGATGTTATGGTTTAAGTGTAGGAAGTTGCAAATGCTCACCTAACAATTGCACCTTAGTAGAAAAACACAAACAGGAAGTTTATGCAAGTTTTTATCCTTATATAAAATGTTGTATTGCATCAAACCTCCATACATTACTGTCTCTATCCAGTATGAGACCGGTGTTCAGGAAGCACAAGCATGTGCTGAATAACAAGAAGCCGGCATTGGTGAAGGTGACAACATTTCATCTATTTATACATACTTTTTATTATTAAAGCTTATCTTATAATTATTTCTGAAGAGATTGACTAATTTTTGTAGTATTTATGACTTAGAACTATGATAAAGCTATGAATTGATATAATTCCTGATTTGTTTTATCTTTTCATTATCCTTCCTTTGTTAATTGAGCATTTTATATTACTTAGCTTAAAAATGCAAGAACGGTTCAGAAGTATCCAATCTTGGGCTAAGGGCCAAAATTATGGTATCATTCAAAATGTCCTTCAAAGAAAGCCCTCTGTAATCCAACACACTTAGCCCATTAATCCTTCCATTTCTCATCAATTTGTTCAACATTCATATTTTTCCCTTATAGGGTTGAACAATTTTCATGGGTTCAGAGCAAAAGGCTTCCTCATTCCTCCCCAAGGTATTCTCGGATGGTAAGCAGGTTTGACTCTGGAGCAAACCTGACCAAGGGCTACTGCCCAAGGCTACAGAGGTTCCTCTCCCTGAGGCTGAATGCACCATGTGAGATGGTTCTGTTATGTGGATGAATGTCATGGTGGATAGCAGTGCCACCACATTCCTACAATCATCCATCACTCCACTGCTCAAACGCTTCTGCAACCAATGATAGGTATGCTGCCACATTCTGCATGGTCTCCTTGGCTCTCAGATAAGGATACTGTCAACAGGTTTGGGATTGCCAAAAAATCATAAGGAGCTATGTCTGAAAAGTCCAGAGAGAGAGAGAGAGAGAAAGAATGAGCAAGAGAAAGAGTAGGATGAAGCAAAGGAAGAGTCAAGAGGGAGGAAGAGAGAGTAGGACAAGAAAAAACAGAACAAATAAATCCCCTACACGTCTTGTCTCCATTCACACAAGCCATGAAAAGCTTGTCCATCCCTGAGTGCTCAGAAGCAGTGTTCCACTGATGATGTGGAAACTTGAGACACCCAATCATTTAATGGGCTTTAGTAGGTTTTGTCACCAGTCTTCTGTGTGTCACTGACTACATTTTGAAATTTTTATCTGTTCTATTTAATTTTGTGTGTATGTACACAATGTTTATGGTCAATAAACTATTTATAAAACTATTTATCTGTGTGAGTAAGATAAAAGCAGTTATTATTATTTTTATTATTATTATTATTATTATTATTATTATTATTATTATTATTATTATTATTACACATTTTCCTCCTTGTATTTAAATATTATTATTATTATTATTATTATTATTATTATTATCATGAATTGTTCTTGTTTATAAATAAAATACTGTAACTGATTATTATTTTTTTTATCATTCATTTAGACTCTCTCTCTCTCTCTCTCTCTCTCTCTCTCTCTCTCTCTCTCTCTCTCTCTCTCTCTCTCTCTCTCTCTCTCTCTCTCTCTCGAATAAAATGACTGGTGAGGAACTCTAATAATTAAAGTGCTAAAAAATCCATTAAACTACGAGAAATAAGACAAATAATTAATGACACACCTAATAACACAAACAAGGAGTAATAAACAAAACTTAAGCCAGAAAACACGAAAAGATAAAACTATCATATAAAGAAATACGAAGTAAAAAAAAAAATCATGAATATCAAATAAATAACTCACATATAATCAATAAACACGTAAGGAACAGTAAATAAACAATTAAGCCATTCATTGCAAGGGCCACAGTCAGAAAGTGAAAAAAAAAAAAAATGCTTAGTTAAATACCGAGGCTAAATAAAACAAGGAATTAGACAAATGACAAATAATTAATAAATACATAAGGAATAATGAATAAACAAAAATTAAGCCAGGAAGACTATTATAATTATTGCAAGGAGACGATATGTATGTATGTATTGTATGTAATTCGAGGTTAAAATGGCTCAAATCTGACCCAACAGCAGGCCATAAGTGAAGGTGTTCCTCAAGGCAGGGAGGGGGGGGGGGGAGCAATGAATAGGGGAGGGGCTATAAACTATTGGGGGGATATTAATTAATGACGCATCCAGTTTAGCGTGTGTGTATATTTCGCGTTGTGATAATTTAAAGGTTTTCTCGCGTTTTTATCTTTATTTATTGATTGATTTTATTTATTTATTTTATTTTTTTGGCAGGTGTTATATTTGTTGAGTGTTTTAAGTAACTGTGGCTCATTGCATCAAAACTCCATTCATTACCTTCGTGGGAAGGTTCAATTTGGCAAGGTTTTATTTCGCATTTTGGGTTTTGTAGTAAATTATGCATTTTCTCATATTTTTCTTTGCTGGTATTGTCCCTTCCACGCCATATATGACTGGAAAGTTGGGGGCGCCTTCCCCCCCCCCCCCACCCTCCACTGCTACGTTTTTTTTTCTTAATCAGTCAGTCAACCAATCAATCAATCCCTTCATGAATCATACCCATTTCCAGGTGTCACCACCACCCATAGATCTCTCATTCTGTCATGTATGAACAAGTGCTAAGGGCAAGCTGAACAAGTACAAAGGGCAAGCCAGCTGTCTCTTTTAATATTCTTGCCTGAAATAACATTACAAATGAGGGTCTATTAATCATCCATTAAATAATCCATTTTTATTGCTTTCTCATTCTTCTTGCTCTGTGTATTGTTAAATTGGATGGTTATATCATTGTCCCTTCCTGTGTTTTAGTGTGCCATTACCTGTCCTCTCTTCCAGCTGATATTTAGTTTGTACTAAAATAGACTGGCATAACTTTACAATTTATACACAAATAACAACATAAACCAATAATGCATTGATATTATGCATGATAGGAGTGGACATTTCCACTCTACATCATTAATGAATGCATGATGAGACGCACACTATTACAAAGCTAATGAGTTCAATACAAACACTCAATAACAATTTCAATAACTTTATTAAAATGCAAAGTACAGGTATCAGTCAGGCAAAGCATAGTGCTTGCCTGTCTCATATGGAATGTAAAAACATGGCTTCATATCATTCCAGACCTGGGATTATGGCCAAAAGTTACCAAGCAGTGCTGAGCAAAATCCAGTAGAGTAATATTCAGTATCATTGAATTACTGACAAAGTAAAGATCATTATGTGCAATGATACTCACTACCTAGGAGCATTTCAGGTTACTACCAAGAGTCTGACCATGCTGGCAGGGATGGTTAGGCTACAACACATTACATACTTCTCCATTCAAATCAGTCAGCTGATTAAATGGTGAGTTAAACCATTTTGATCATCTAAATCATATTAAGGCATTGGATGAGACCTGGACAGCTTGGGTCAACACCATACATAGGTACTCCACTACTCTGTGGGAGACACTTGATTGTGGCAAGAGTCATCACAATACCAAACACCATCCTTGACAAAGCACAGCATGGCCCACTCATCCACAGGAACCCAGCCATCTCTAAGGAGCAAATCAATGCTGCCCAGTGTCACTCCTCATCACTTTTAGGGAATAAGTAGATCCCACCCCAGCACCATCTTTACATAGAATATAATACAGAGGACAAAGAAGGAATACAAACAGGGCACATGGTATGGTATGGAACACCAAC
This sequence comes from Scylla paramamosain, assembly GCF_035594125.1. Taxonomy (NCBI): domain Eukaryota; kingdom Metazoa; phylum Arthropoda; class Malacostraca; order Decapoda; family Portunidae; genus Scylla; species Scylla paramamosain. The sequence continues at coordinate 11,898,149 of NC_087173.1, forward strand.
CCTCACTTTTGGAAAACCCCAGCCACTCAGTAGGAGACCAGCCAGTCACCATGGCTATCACCTGGGGATTCTTAGGAACAGGTGTTAGGTATAGAATGAGAGATAAAGAAAACTCCCAATACATTTCAAGTCTATACGCAAGTCTCCATAGATAGACAAAAAAGTGTTCATGAATTAAACACAATATTGTAAGTTTTAAATGTTATGTGGTACCTTAGATAGATGGACAGGTCACTTGAGAAGAGAAAATAAGAAATGTCTTAGGAAGAGTATTTTGTCATATGTATGAATATATATGACTGTATGACATAGATGACTGGTGAAGTAGATTTTGTCCCTTATCAGAGTGGTTGTGTAGCTGAAACAAATTAATGATTATCAAAACAGAGACACATTTGAGCTGATTGGTGAATTACAGTTTCAGAGTGGATACAGCATACACTGGGATGATAAAACTACTGCAGTCATAAAGTAGATGAAAAAATACTGTGGGGAGGAATGTAAAGCAGTAACATATGCAACAAAAGAAAGAAAGAAAGAAAGAAAGAAAGAAAGAAAGAAAGAAAGAAAGAAAGAAGAGAGAGAGAGAGAGAGAGAGAGAGAGAGAGAGAGAGAGAGAGAGAGAGAGAGAGAGAGAGAGAGAGAGAGAGAGAGAGAGAGAGAGAGAGAGAGAGAGAGAGAATGATGTGACATGACATCTTTAAGTACAAATGAGTATATAGTAACCATACACTGATACTTGTCCCCTTATACAGTGATAAGTTTACCCAAACACAATGGACACGGATGGAACTTTTGGAGGCTAAAGTGCTCCAGGTGACTGGTGGACTCCATTTCATTGCGGAGGTCCAGGATTCTCTGCACAGTTGGGCTTTTGGTGTCAGTGGAAGTGGTGGCAGTGTGGCAGCAGTAACAGTTTTGGTCTTTCTATGGGCAAGTTCTGTAGGATTCATATTCTGCCTCCTCATGAGGGACATCAGTGTGAAGGGTCAACAGAGCATCAATTCCCTCCTCAGGCAAAGAATGATGGATGCAATTTTCTGTTTCTTGTTGTTGCTCCACCTTTTCAGAGTGCTTGAGGCGCTCGTCAGCCACCTTTCCACTGGTGGTGGGTGTCTCAGACTCACTGGTTCCTGTTCCACATCAAGAGTGTTAGCAGATGCCACTTGTATTTCATCTACTTAGTACATTACATAATTACATAAATAACTGGTGTTATCTGATATTAAAGTGCTAATGAGCAACATGCCACAGAAATCTGTTTATTTCAAGAAAATTATGAAGATAATAATAATGTTTCGTTGCACTTCATAAGATGGCTCAGTTTTTACTACTCACCAACACTGCTAAAGATAGCAACTGGACTCTTAAGGACGCTGCTTATCTTCTCGAGCTGCTGAAGGTCATGATCTGCTTCCTTTTCCTGCACCAGCTTTGATATCAAATCCTGCAGGAAACAACTGTGTTAATTCACATTTTGAATAAATCTAATAGATGAAATTTCACTTACAACACCTTATGTGTCTCTGGTGACTCATGGAGGACAGATACATCACCTGAGAGTAAATGGTCAGTGAAGAAGTTGACCCTTGATCCTGGCTAATCACATTAAGTACATTAAACACTCCTGTTAACTAATAAATGAGGGATAGATTTCTCTGGAAGGTTACATTACACTACTTCCCTGGCATTTGAAAACATTTTGCTCTACATGAACTCATATGGAAGCTTTACTGCAACATTAAATCTCAGCTAGATGCCAGATGGTGTAGCCTCCATCACAGAGCAAGGTAATGATATGAAGGCTTAGTACTTTGGTCAACACCTGAATAAGAACCGTTTGAGATGCAGCAGAGATCACTAACCTGCCAGCAATTGAATAAGAAGTGTGTGAGATGCAGCAGAGATCACTAACCTGCCAGCAATTGAATAAGAAGTGTGTGAGATGCAGCAGAAATCACTAATCTGCCATGACATGAATAAGAAGTGTGTGAGATGCAAAAGAGAGCACTAACCTGCAGAGTGGTTTTGCTTCATTTCCTCTCATTCATGATGGAGGCTGGCAAGGTCTAACTCGCGTTCTCGAGCTTGTTGCTTCATCACTCCTCGCTGCAACTGGTAGATGGTGATGTAGTCACCTGAAGAAGGATAAAATTCTTCATTAAAAGACCAAGGAAATGGCATACAGTAAACAGTAAACACTTCCTCCACTTCACTTTTACAGATGATTCAAATGAGCAAAAAACATGCATACACCGATGGACTCTGTCTCCTCATGCACTACAGCATGCTTAAGCTGCTACTTCCTGTCACTTAGCTCAGCCACCTCCTTCATGCTGCAAGTTAACCTGCTCTCCAGGACCCTGTGAGCCTCCTGCAGTTGTTGCAGCTTCTGTTAAAGCTCAGTTCCTCCCAATCCTGTTGTTTCTCCTGATAAAACAATAAGTTTGTTTCTCTCAACTTTTCTTAATACAGCCTCAATAAACAAATCCAATAACAATGCTTTTATTTTGTTATTAATTCAAAAAATTGAGCAACAGTGAGGAAAAATTATTTGCTTTATTATTAGAGAATATAAACTTTCTTACCTTTTGGTTCAGTTATGACATCTTCAGACAACTTTTCATGAGCAAGAGATTCTCCCAGCAGTTTGTTATACTTATCCCTCTCACAGTCTAGCTGAACCTGAAGACTGCTGCACTCACTCTCCAACCTGCTAACCTCAGATGTCAGTGTAGCCACTTGACCCAGCAATTTCCCCTTGGTATCTGTACCTGGAGGTGAAAAATTGATGCAACAGAGGGCCAGACAAGAATGACCAATGGAAGTAATTAGACGTAATGTAAGAAGTGGGTATAAGACTAAGGGAAATAGAAGGGCAATGGAGAGAGGGTTAGATGCACCAGAAATGTCTGTGGAGCCAGGAAAAATTTTAACTTGTAACAGAGATAACTAAGAGCAACTGTGAATGAATAAATGTGATGTAGCCTCATCCCATGACTGGGAAAATGCAAAAGCAGCACCTCAGACACCAGGACCATGATGACTGGCAGCTCCCAAAATTAGCTGCTGGCTTTTGTACTCCTAGTCACCACAGGAGGCTCATCCACAGCTAATCCTATCAGCTGATCATCTTGGGTGAAGTAATTGTTTATCAGTCTGGCTGTTGAGTCCTGATGCAGAGATGTGTGTGTGTGTGTGTGTGTGTGTGTGTGTGTGTGTGTGTGTGTGTGTGTGTGCACTTTGGAAAGCCTCCCTCCAAGGAGAATGTCAGTTTGATATACAAATATATATTCATGTGGATGGTAGCTCACATTTAGCTTCTGAGTTCTCACATGAAGACATGCCATCCTTGTCTTTTTCCTCTGAGGGAGTGACTTTATACTCTGTGATAAGTGCATGCAGCTCACTATTCTGTCTTGTGACGTTTTTGATTTCTATCTGTGAAAGACACAAGAAGGCAGTAAGTTAACTTGTTTAACATGCCACATCATTTTATATATATTATGCCAAGTTTAAACAGGAAAGCCTCACCAGAAGCATCAACTAAAGACCAAAGTGATTAACAAATCTTTCACTTTACCACCCTTAATGACAAAAGCTGATGATGTCCATATCCTGCATTTTTACACCTTCATGATTCCATTAGATTACATTAGATTACATTAGAACAGTATGTGACCAATGACGTCTCCATTCTACATTGCCATGACAAGAATACAGGGCTTTACTGAACATAAACCAAGGACGCCTCCATTCTACATTGCCATGACAAGAATACGGGGCTTTACTGAACATAAACCAAGGACGCCTCCATTCTACATTGCCATGACAAGAATACAGGGCTTTACTGAACATAAACCAATGACGCCTCCATTCTACATTGCCATGACAAGAATACAGGGCTTTACTGAACATAAACCAAGGATTCCCTCCTCCTCTCTCTAAGGGTTATGGTTCTCTCAACAGTTACAGCGTGGTGTGAGAGATGCAGTGCTGTCAAGGCTTTACTATTTACAGGAAGCAACACACCAATAAATAAATGTTACTTTGGAAATGAAACTGAATAATCAAAGGCTTTATATCTCATGAACTTCCCTTCTTTAATAAACTGTCTTCAAGCTGACAGACTCCAGTAGTATTGCATCTTAGGAATATTCTACAGCTGATTTCATAATAACTGCTCTCTAAAACTGACTACATGCCTCCTTCCCTGCCTCCTACAGACTCTACTCAACAATTGTTGTTATTCTGTTCATGCTGGTGTGACAGTTAACCAGTATATTAATTCCTTAGTTATGTACACTCTAGAATGGTGGTTCATTTTATCTACCAGTGATTTGAATTCCCAGCTTCTAAGTATTACATTATTATTTGTTGATTGGTACCATTTGTATGCAATCAGAGAAAGATTTCAATATAAAAACATATCCATGTTACTGTTACCTTTCAGAATGTAAACCAAAATGAAAGCTATGTAAATTCTTACTTTAGATTATGTTGTCATTTCATTGAATGATGTAATTTCTTGGTTCTTGTGCTTCTTCAAATGCAGTCCCTTGTCTGGTTTCTCTGTCAATTCTAATTTCTTATTGCTCTGTGGAAAAACAAAGTGCAAATGTTTAGGATGAACTGATTCAATAATATTGCTTTCACAATTTCAATATTGTTCACAATTTCTGCAGGAAGTTTACTCCATATATTTACTATACGATTAAAGAAAAAATGTTTGGCCTTGTGGGATTTAAAACGTTTGAAGCGCCGGCACCCTCTGAACTCCCGGGGACGCACAACCCCATCCTCTGGTTCTAGCCATTTTAATTCAATTACTACATGTAGTTTCCCCTGAGAGATTCCAAGTCCACCTGTTAAGGAGAGAAGTTCTTTGTCAGTATACAATGGATAACAATTTGCTACAAGGTTTCCTCTGACTACAGTAGAGCCTTACCTCTCCTACTACAAATAGTAGTAGTAGTAGTAGTAGTAGTAGTAGTAGTAGTAGTAGTAGTATATGAATAAATAGATAAATAACTAGATAGATACATAAATTAATTAATTAATCAATTTTAAAAAAGGAGAAAGGAGATAAAGAAGCAAGACATGATACTTTAATGAATTTGTGTGTGTGTGTGTGTGTGTGTGTGTGTGTGTCCATTACTATAGGTGATATGAAGTATTAATCAAAGTGAGGCTAACATTTGGTGTTGCTTGTCCCTGCAGTGGTAGGTTAGTTAGGTCAGGCCAGGTTCATCTGCTAACATGACTCATAACCAAACAGGTCACTGGTAATGCTTAAGAGAGCAGGTCATGGCATAACTCTTCATCAACACTGACAAACACCCACTAATTATTTCAAAGGAACTTTACTGTGTTCATAAAAAGTGAGCCAAGATTTATACATTTAAAAGTATCTTATCTGTGTGTGTGTGTGTGTGTGTGTTGAAGATAAACGTATCCAGTATGTCACAATTCTTCCCAAATATGAGACACCTGAAGAGGGAAAAGTGCAAGAGGAGAGACAAATACCTTTTCTCCTTTTTCTGAAGGAGTGACACGAGCCAAGGGCAACAAAAATCCAATAAAAACAGAAATCTCACTGAAATGCCAGGCCTATAAAAATTTAGGTTTTATTATAGTTTAAGCCATTACACACTACGTGGTAATAACCTACCTCATTTTGTTCTTCTCACTATTCACATCATTTCTAACGATTACACTACTTGTCGGAAATTAATAATAATAACGCCGTGGGCCGTGGGTACAGATTGGAAACATTGGCTTAAACTATAAATTTACCAGTGTTTTTTTTACTGTTTTTTTGTGGTTAGATGTTTTGAATATCTAAATGACCGCCTGCCTGATTGACTGGCTAATTAATTGACTATTTCAGCTTGGTTTAGTGCCTGACTGACTGACTGACTGAATGCCAACCTCTCTCTCACACACACACACACACACACACACACACACATATATACACGCACACACACTTACCTAATATACAAAACAAATATTTTCTCACAATTATCTACAAACAAAACAACTATCTTATTTACCAGCCTTATTACAGCTCTCACCTTATTTACTGGCACCAATACGCCTTTCCCTGATTCTGCTACTTCTCCTGCCCCTCTCTGCCTGCTGTCGTCCTTCTACGAGTATTTGCTCTATTTCCTTCGTTTATTATTATTTTTATCTCCTTGCCTCGCTCCGGACCCGTGATCAGCTGTTTGTTTACATTGTAAGTGTTGCCAATCCACGGTACCTTCATTATTATTTTTTTTTTTTACATTATTTCGGCTTTTTATTTAGTCATACTCGTAATATTTAGTTTCAACGTAACCCGCATGACGAAATATTAACAAATGAACTCTTCCGTGAAATGAAAACCCGCCAAAATTCAACTTTTTAAAAAATATAAGCAGACATGATCCGGACGTCCGTATATATTAGCCATTACTTTATTTCTCGTCACCATAAGTCACCCGTGGCAGTGAATGGAGCCACATGACTATGCTTTCATGTCCGCTGGTCAGACCTAACCGCCACTGCCTAGTTTAAGTCTGACGGAAGGTTTAACAGGCCAGGGGTGAGCTGCGGCAGGCTGGCCCGTCATACCTCACACCCCTTTATTTCCCTCACACACATTAATACACTCGTTACACACACTCATCCACCTACTGCCACTTACCTGTGCACAAATCACCCCAGTAGTCTGCTCCTCACACAACAAAACACTGTAAATTACGATAAATATTGAGAGACAGCAGATTTATTTATTTTTTATTGTCTTCCTCAGTGTACCTGGGAAACACCGTGCAGTGCGGATGTGTGTGTGTCTCTTTTCATTTAAACACCAGGGAACGGGACCACAGAGGCACAGGAGGTCAATTAAGGTGAGTTTAGTAGTGACAGGTAGCAGAGGTCTGGCTTCAACCTACGACACTACCTGGAAAACACTGGAAATACCTGGAAAATACTTGATACTTAATAGCAAAACGGGAGAAGAGAAGAGAGAATATAATGCTATTTATCATGGAATAGAGGCGGACACACACACACACACACACACACACACACACACACACACACACACGCATACATATATATATACACACACACACACACACATACACACACACACAGACACAAACACACACACATACGCATACACACAGCTGAAATTAATCCAGAAAACAGAGAAATAACCTTCATAACAACCACAAATAATAAGGAAAGAGAGTTATCCAACCTTGTTTTCATCTGAGCCCCCTCCCAGCCCTCCCGCGGCCGCCATGATGGATTGCCAGAGTCTACCCTCGGTTCCAATATTCTTTCTATTTTCTTAACTTATATATTTAGGCTTTTTAACTAAGATTTTATGGTTTGTAAAAATATTTGGTGGTGTTTTGAGTGTTTTGCGTGCGAGTGTTAAGGGAAACATGTCGATTATGAGGTTGTTTCAGCGTAAATAAGTGTTGCTGTTTGCCGTTAAATTTTTCATACCGCCAAACATGATTTTTTATTTCAGCCGCTAGGCAAGATTTTATGGGCTCAAAAAATCGTTTATTGTCTTTTAAATATGTTATGATGCTTTTGAGTGAAATACGTGGACTTTTAGAGGGGTTTTAGACCCGTTGAACACTCAAAAAGTCGACATTTATAAATTATTTATTTATTTATTTCAGCTTCCGGTTAACTTCTGATTGTTTGTAAAAATAGTTTCGATTTTTTAAAGTGTATTGTGTTCGTGAGAAATGAGATTTGTGGATTTTGGAATGTATTTTTTTATCGTGTTTGTTCGAACACTTTTTCATATAGTTATTTAAATATAGCTTTATTATTACTGAAGCTTGGAATATTTTTATATGTCCAGAATTAATTTAAAATTATGCCCTTTCATAATATGTAAAGCATTCCGGCCTAGCTCCATTTTTGCGAGGGGTCATTTTCAAAATCATTTGCGTAACGTAAATATGGCGGACGTGACGTCATCAGCCGCCTTCATCCGGGGACCGAGACCCTGGACCTTCCCTCCTCCCAGTGCCCTTCCATTAGTATTTAGTGTTATTTCCTATATTTTCCAGCTGTTTTCATGCATAGAGAAGAATAGAAAGAGGAGGAAAGAAGGAGAAATGAAGAAGGAGGAGGAAGAAGAGGGAAGGGAAGGAGGAAGAGGAGAAGGAAAAGAAGAAATATTAAGAAAAGATTTTCACTGAATTTCCAGCGTTTTAAAGGTAAGCAAACGTAGTAGTAGTAGCAGTAGTAGTAGTAGTGGTGGTGGTGGTGGTGGTGGTGATGTGGCAGCCTTGTAATATAAGATGAAGTGTTTTGAGTTAAATACGCAATTTTTTTCTAGGCATTTTGGAATAGAAGTGAGAGTTTTTGGTGTTTTGAAAGGGAATAGTCGTGCTTTCAGTGTTTTTTTAAGTGAATTCACCGTTTCTGTGGTGTTTTAAAAAGGCAGGGGATGTTTTTTTATATTTTTTTATATTTTTTTGTGTTTTTTTTTTAGATTTTGGTGTTTTTCAAGTTTGTTTGGGTAGAAATTGTTGTTTTTTCCCTGTCCTTGGGTAGGTGTGTGTCTCTTCTGGGGTGTTTTGAAAGGAAATTAAGTATTATTTAAGTGTTTTTGGCTAGAAATATGTTTTTTGGGGTGTTTTGAAAGGAAATTAAGTGTTTTTAAGTGTTTTGGCTAGAAATGTGTTTTTTTTGGGTGTTTTGAAAGGAAATTAAGTGTTATTCGATGTTTTTTTTGCAGGAAATGAGTGCTTTTGGGGTGTTTTGAAAGGAAATTAAGTGTTATTTAAGTGTTTTTTGGGTTTCTAGGTGTTTTTGGGAGTAAAATTGTGTTTCTAGGTGTTTCTAGGTGTTTCTGGTGTGTATGTGTGTGTGTGTGTGTGTGTGTGTTGCCTTGTCTTTCGTTGTACAGATGCTTATACAGTGTGTGTGTGTGTGTGTGTGTGTGTGTGTGTGTGTTGCCTTGTCTTTCGTTGTACAGATGGTGATGCAGTGTGTGTGTGTGTGTGTGTGTGTGTGTGTGTGTGTGTGTGTGTGTGTTGCCTTGTCTTTCGTTGTACAGATGGTGATGCAGTGTGTGTGTGTGTGTGTGTGTGTGTGTGTGTGTGTGTGTGTGTTGCCTTGAATTTCGTTGTACAGATGGTGATGCAGTGTGTGTGTGTGTGTGTGTGTGTGTGTGTGTGTGTGTGTGTGTGTGTTGCCTTGTCTTTCGTTGTACAGATGCTTATGCAGTGTGTGTGTGTGTGTGTGTGTGTGTGTGTGTGTGTGTGTGTGTGTGTGTGTGTTGCCTTGTCTTTCGTTGTACATATGCTTATACAGTGTGTGTGTGTGTGTGTGTGTGTGTGTGTTGCCTTGTCTTTCGTTGTACAGATGGTGATGCAGTGTGTGTGTGTGTGTGTGTGTGTTGAAAATGTACGTAAGATGATATATAAATCTTTCATTTACAACCACAAAATGGTGAGTAATGTTGAGAAGGAAGAAGAAAGGAAGATTATGAGGAAGAAGTGGAGGAATAGGATTTAAATGAAGGAAAATAACAGGGACAAAGTTTTAAATCATATTATTCGTTATTTCTTTCTTTATTCAGTATTTCCTTATTCCTTTCTTCATTTTCGTTTACTTCCTCCTCTTATCCCTTTTCTGCCAGAGGAGGAAGAGGAAGAAAGGAGGATGAGGGTGAGGAAGACGAGGAAGAGGAAGAGGATTAAATTTATTGCATTTTTCTTAGACAGTCCTCAGGATGTCAACATTGTATAATGGTACAGTGTTGAGACAGGGACGGTCGCGTTATAATTCACTAATTGAGGTTACTTTTGATAAATAAACAACTAGTACGGAGTCTTTTAAGTATTTTACATTATCTTATACCGGAAAATATTAAGGAAAAGTGGCGTAAATAAGAAAAAAAAGGCAAAGATTAGAGATGTGGGATTTTATAACTTGTGGTATCTTAAAATACTAGTATAAGATAAACCCTATGCAAAACGAATAATATAACCTTTATTAATCATCATAACCTAGAAAACCGATAAATATATATATAAAAACCAGTGTAATTAGTAAAAAACAAAAAAAAACTGTCCCTGGGAAGTGAGACGGCCCACAGAGTCGCGCCAAAAACGTGGATCTACAGGCCAGGCATCTTATGTTTAACCAGGTGTACAAGGTGCTGGCTTTCAAGGGCTCCTCCACACCTACAGACACACGCACACACCACCAGATACAGGAAGGTGAGTGCCTGAGATGGTGTTGAGTTAGATATAATACTTACTTACTTGAGAAATAGTGTTGCTTTGTTGATGGCGCCACACAACGCCAGTAAGATATTTCAGACCACTTAAATTGCTTCCCTGTGCAGCCAGTGACGCCTCTCCCTGATTAAATGTGTGTGTGTGTGCGTGTGTGTGTATGTGTGAGTGCGTGTGTATGTGTGAGTGCGTGTGTGTGTGTGTGTGTGCATAGTTACCAGATAAATGTAGTTTTAAGAGAATATTTTGTTTACACTTTAAAGAATCACTAAATTTTGTGACGCAGCCTTGGATGTGCCCCTGTGCTCCCCCCCCACGCCCCCCTCGCCGCCCTTGGCAGTGTGGGAACCTCAGTACACGCCAAAGTGCCAAGTAAACACCTAACCTAACGTAAGAGAGAGAGAGAGAGAGAGAGAGATAGAGAGGTCACTGTTATCATTATTTTCATTATTACACACAATTTAAGGGTTGACCTGGCCCCCCTCCCTTCACCAGGTCACCCCCCCTTACACTCTCTGTTCAGGTGACCTAATGTGACCTAGCCTTGACACCTGCACCTCCACGTGTCAGCTGGGCACTTGTACACTCCACAGTTCTAGGTGAAGACACTGTTGGGTCACTGTTGGGTCACTGTGGGTCAATGTGGGTCACTGTGGGTCACTGTTGGGTCATATGTCACTTGTCCTTCATGCATAAAAGGTGTCTTGTTTATGTTTGTGTCAGGTCGCAGTGTGGTGGCCCTGTGTGACCCTTGTGCTAGAGGTCATGGTGATTGGTTGGGGTCATCAGTTTTTATGTGGTTGTTGTTGTTGTTGTTGTTGTTGTTTTCTTATTGTTTTATCATATTTATTTACTTATTTATTTATTTATTTATTTATTTATTTATTTATTTATGTACTGTGCTTGGAATGTAATGAACCTACTACTACTACTACTACTACTACTACTACTACTACTACTACTACTACTACTACTACTACTACCACCACCACACCACCATAACCACACAACAGTCCAATAGCACTTTCTCCTCCTCACCACCTGTTCTCTCACCTGCAGAATTAATTGATGAGCTACAGAACTACAGCATCGTTCAGGTGGCAGCCGGAGACCAGCACTCTCTTGCTCTCACCTCCTGGGGCCTGGTGAGTGAGAGAGAGAGATAGAGAGAGAGAGAGAGAGAGAGAGAGAGAGCCTGTAATGTGTGTGTGTGTGAAAGAGAGAGAGAGTAGAAATAATTTTGTTATTTTAGTAGCTGTAAGAGAGAGAGAGAGAGCAATACATTTTTCATTTTTCTCTTGTTATCAATATATATACAGTAAAATCCCTCTTATCTGGCATCAACGGGACCGCCGACATGTCAGATACTTGAATATTGCCGGATACTTGAATAGAAGTGAAATTATGTCCACAATGACCAGCATCTTACACACTCACGCATCTTACCATAACAGAGATCAGCTGATCTTAATCAGCAGCTGATCTGATCAGCTGCTTAAGTGTAAGCACAACACACTCCCTCTTTTGTACAACTTGAGGCATGATGAAGGCGTCAGGCCATAAACAGTGCACACGCGGGACTGAGTCACTCGGTAAACACAGTGCAGTGGGCCGCGGGTGGCGCCAAGCAGTGCGCTGTGGTGGCCAGGGGACACACTATGCCTTGCGCGGGAATTTTAATCGATTTTGTGAGTACACATTGATTTTTTATTGATTTTAAGGCTCAGGGAAAAATGTGCCGGATACTTGAAGCTGCCGGATACTGGAATGCCGGATGAGAGGGATTTTACTGTATATTCAAATTATTTCTCCTAGACAGGTTAGGTTCTCTCCCTCTCCCCTCTCTCTCCAATCTCCCCTCTCACTCTCTCTCTCTCTCTTTAAAGGTATATTATATCTTAAGTTGGGTTTTGTTAGATTAGGTCTTAGTTCTCTCTCTCTCTCTCTCTCTCTCTCTCTCTCTCTCTCTCTCTCTCTCTCTCTCTCTCTCTCTCTCTCTCTCTCTCTCTCCCTCTCCCTCTCCCTCCCTCCCACCTCTCCCTCTCTCCTCAGATCTACGCACGGGGTGA
>NC_087173.1:11930485-11942985 GCF_035594125.1 Scylla paramamosain
GAAAACCTTTAGATTATCACAACGCGAAAATTAACACACGCTAAATTGGATGCGTCATTAATTAATAGTCATTGGGACTGTTACCCCCCCAATAGTTCATAGCCCCTCCCCTATTCATTGCCACCCCCCCCCCCAACCTTCCCTGCCTTGAGGAACACCTTCACTTATGGCATACTATTGATGTGCTTTTTTTTGACCAGATTTGAGCCATTTTAACCTCGAATTACATATACATACATACATATTGTCTCCTTGCAATAATTATAATGGTCTTCCTGGCTTAATTTTTGTTTATTAATTATTCCTTATGTGTTTATTAATTATCATTTGTCTAATTCCTTATGTTTTACTTAGCCTCGGTATTTAAGGATTTTTATTTTTTATTTTTTCACTTTCTGACTGTGGCCCTTGCAATGAACGGCTTAATAATTTATTTCTCGTGGTTTAGTGGAATTTTTAGCACTTTAATGATTAGAGTTCCTCACCAGTCATTTTATTCGTGAGAGAGAGAGAGAGAGAGAGAGAGAGAGAGAGAGAGAGAGAGAGAGAGAGAGAGAGAGAGAGTTTGAGTCTACATGAATGATAAAAAAAAGATAATAATCAGTTACAATATTTTATTTATATACAAGAAAAATGCATGATAATAATAATAATAATAATAATAATAATAATAATAATATTTAAATACAAGGAGGAAAATGTGTAATAATAATAATAATAATAATAATAATAATAATAATAATAATAATAATAATAATATTTAAATACAAGGAGGAAAATGTGTAATAATAATAATAATAATAATAATAATAATAATAATAATAATAATAATAATAATAACAACAATAACAACAATAACTGCTTTTATCATACTGACACAGATAAATAGTTTTATAAATAGTTTATTGACCATAAACATTATTATAACCAACAAATTAAATAGAACAGGTAAACATTTCCAAACGTAGTGACACACAGAAGACTGGTGACAAAAGGTAACCTAGCCCATTAAATGATTGGCTGTCTCAGGCTTCCACATCATCAGTGGAGCACCGCTTCTGACCACTCAGGGATGGACAAGCGGAGACAAGAATGGAAACAAATCAGGAATTATATCAATCCATAGCTTTATCATAGTTCTAAGTCATAAATAAATAAATAAATGAGTCAATGTCTTCAGCAATAATTACAAGATAAGCTTTAATAATAAAAAGTATGTATAAATGGATGAAATGTGGTCAGCTTGAGCAATGCCGGCTTCTTGTTATCCTGAACCAAATATTTGTTATGCAAATATTTCTGGTACCACTTTCCACACATGTTGCTCTATAAAAAAAATTAATGCATAATTTTGAGTGGTTTTGGTTGTGCTGTGTTAAGAAAAGTTAGTGTTTGACATCACAATTTTTTTTGGGCAAGACTATTTGCATTAAGGAAGCCCCACATTGCTATTTTTAAAAGTAATAAATAATGTTTTAAAAATAAATGTTGCCACATGAAATTTCTATATTTTCTTGCAGTGTACTAAAGACAGCATTGTAAAGCTCAGAATATCTTGAGGCAACTGTATTAAAAGAACAAAACCCATGACCATAGTGTAATTCATAATTGCTAGTGAAGGCATATGAAGACACACCATTTACAAACTGTAATGCTTTTGACAAATGAAACTTTGCCAGAACAGACTGCCATAGAGGAGAGAATACAGGTGAAATTGACAAACCACACATCTGTGAACTCAAGCTTCATTCATTAAAGTAATCTGAGGGGAAATTCCAGATTCTTCTGTAGTAATGATATATACACACACTTCATAACAGTTACACACTTTTGACAACATGTAAAAGTGTTTTGTGGCAAAGTTAATGAAGGGTTTTAAAGCAAACTTCACAACTGTTCTTAATTTCATAACTGGGAAGACTAAGTAATAATATTTACAATACTCTGACAGTTAATTCAGACACACCACACTCATATCACCATTAATACTCATGCTTGAGCTTGTAAGATCTTCCATATTTCACAGAGGCAGATGGTCACTTGAAAGCAATAGAAGCCATATCAAACACATATCAAAGGCAGTGGCATTCATGTGATGGTCCAGGTCCACATTCCATACAAGTTGAGCTGTGCTGGATGGGCATCTGCTCGTCATGTCCCAGAGGTGTTCATCGCCCACATAGCAAGACTGCACATCAACAAGGTAATCTGAAAGTAAAAGTTGAAATTTACTACATATACTGTGGGATTGTGACTGTCAGTAGAAAATTAAAATGTGATTGGAGAAGGATAAAAGTTTTTCATTTATTTCAGGCAAGGGTTAGGAAATAGTGAGTCTGTAGAGAGAGAGAGAGAGAGAGAGAGAGAGAGAGAGAGAGAGAGAGAGAGAGAGAGAGAGAGAGAGAGAGAGAGAGAGAGAGAGAGAGAGAGAGAGAGAGAGAGAGAGAGAGAGAGAGAGAGAGAGAGAGAGAGAGAGAGAGAGAGAGAGAGAGAGAGAGAGAGAGAGAGAGAGAGAGAGAGAGAGAGAGAGAGAGAGAGAGAGAGAGAGAGAGAGAGTGTGTGTGTGTGGTTTTTAAGTATGCTATAGAGGACACACTTATTCATTGACTACAGCCCACAAACTTGCAATGTCCCCATAGCATAGTTACAGACAACATCCTCTCATATATAAGTCTGTGTCAATCTTTCTGTGATGTACTCCAGCCCAGAGACCCACAGCAGCATTAAGAGTGGAGAGAGAGAGAGAGAGAAGAGAAGACACACAGAATGGATGAATAGAGATGCTGTGGTTTGTTTTTCTAGAGTTATTTTTTGCGTAGATTACGAATATAACATCCCTTTCTTTCTGTGACCCTCCAGTTCTTCGTAAATAGCAGTGCCCGCAATGCCTATCTGAACTATTAAAATTGAGAAGGAAGCAGCAATAAATCGGAATCTCTTGAAATCCATGACTCTCAATTGACGTGCTGATGTTTCGATAGACTTGACAGTACCTGCAGGATAGTGAATTGTTATTAGTTATTCATATAATGACATGAATATAATTAGTTAAATATTAGCCAAGAGAGCCATACCATCAGGAGACACAGACAAAACTATATCATTACATGTTTACGTTAAAGGAAATAAACTATCAGTGAAAATCAACCCTTTATTGTTCATTTTATGACAGAGGGCTAGACGGGACCTGCGACTCTCAACACCAATCAACACCTGACAAACTGCGACAATTTCCACACTAAAAAATAAAACGATCTCCATTTTTTTGTCAACAGCACTAACCACTCCCGAACACAAAAGATGAACGTAAAAATTAACCCCCCTTTAAAAACAATAAAAATAATGATAATAGTAAATAAATTAATAAACAAAATAATTAAATATGATAAACTGCCCTAAATTATCTGTTCCTTTCCATGCACTCCCACACCACGAGACACAGACAGCACCACCACGCACTCCTACACCCATCCAGGGACTGAGACACCCTGCACACATCACGTCTACCTCTCTACACCCCAAAACACATCCAAAACACCCCAAAACACATCCACACCCACTTAAACACCCAGAAACAGTCTTATCCACCCACAGCACACCCGTAGCCACCCAAAACACACCCAAACTCCTTAAAAATACCAAAAAAACACATAAAACACCTCAAAACACACCCAAACTCATCAAAACAGACAAAAACACCCCAAAACACCCCAAAACATCCCAAAACACATCCAAAACTGACCAAAACACACCCAAACACACCCAAAAATGACCAAAACACATGAAGAATGCCACAAATGAATATAAATATTTAAATATATACACATGACACAGGGTGGGAAGGGAGTATTGAGGAGTAGGGGAAAGGAAGGGTGCAACAAGAAGCAGGGAGAGACAGGGTGTAGTAAGATGAGACAAACAGCAGGACAGGGAAATTAGACAGGGTTTATTGAGATGGACAAATAGGGATAGTTTAATGAGATGCAAGGGTGATACAGGGTGTATTAAGGTCCAGGGGCAGACAGGAAGGGTGTACTAAAGTGTATGAAGACAGGAAGGGTGTACTGAGGTGTGGGACAGACAGACAGACAGACAGACAGACAGACAGACAGACAGACAGACAGAGAGGGAGAGATTAAAAGAGAAAATTTGAGATAGACAAAGGATATGAGAGAAAGAGAGAGAGAGAGAGAGAGAGAGAGAGAGAGAGAGAGAGAGAGAGAGAGAGAGAGAGAGAGAGAGAGAGAGAGAGAGAGAGAGAGAGAGAGAGAGAGAGAGAGAGAGAGAGAGAGAGAGAGAGAGAGAGTACTAATCATCTCAATCATTCAATAAATTCCTAATATATGTATAGATTTGTGTATACTAGTCTTACCTAATGTGTGTATAGATTTCCAAGCATATACCAGCATCTCTTATGAGTTTGTGTGTTTATATCAGACTTAGCAAAGATTTGGATGTGTCTCTAAATATATACTAGTGTTTGTATACAAGTTTGTGTGTATACCAGACTTATTAAGAGTTTATGTGTGTTTCTAAGAGTATACAAACCATAGCAAGTGTTTATATATGTCTCTATGTGTAAACCAGTGTTTGTGTGTGTATACCAGCATTACATAGTGTTTGTAATGGTTTAAGTGTACACTAGTCCTTTTTTAATTGTTACCTTCTCACTATCTCAGCCCTCCAGACCCACCTGAGGCATACAGCGTCACCCCAGTACAGCCCCAAGTTGGTCTGGCTAGCCCCAATGACGATGAAAGCAGGAAGCATCATTATCACCTGCTGTGGTTGATGATGGTGGCTTCTACACACACACACACATACACACACACCTCAGACAGCAATTCCTGGAACAAGAGAGGACAGAACAGCATGCCAGCCGCAGCAAGAAAGAGTGTGTGAACAGCCGCGGCCACCAACCAGCCAATACTTCCCTAGCAGAAGAATGCGGCCCTCACAGTCGACCCAGTGGTGAAGCCTGTGCCCAATATTATTTATCAACTCTCTCTCTCTCTCTCTCTCTCTCTCTCTCTCTCTCTCTCTCTCTCTCATCCACCATTAGCCAGTCTCTCTCCCTCTTTCACCATTGGTCAGTGGCCTGTACAGCAGACACCCAGTCATCATGGCGGAGAGATTTTCTCCAAGTACTGTACCTCCACCACTCCTTCCAGGCTCCTCCCACTTTCTTCCAGTCACTCCATAAGCTTGATGATCAGCAGCTGTCCCTCTATACCACAAGCTTCACTCTGGGCAGCTCTCTGGAGGCCTCCGAACCTGTGGGTGTGAGGTTAGGTTAGGTTAAGTTAAGTTAGGTTAGGTTAGGTTAGGTTAGGTTAGGTTAGGTTGGTTAGGTTAGGCCTGTGGATGGTGTGTGGAGGAGGACAGGACAAGGAGACCAGTGGGAAGGCTGTGGAAGGCCTGTGGATGGTGTGTGGAGGAGGACAGGACAAGGAGACCAGTGGGAAGGCTGTGGAAGGCCTGTGGATGCTGTGTGGAGGAGGACAGGACAAGGAGACCAGTGGGAAGGCTGTGGAAGGCCTGTGGATGGTGTGTGGAGGAGGACAGGACAAGGAGACCAGTGGGAAGGCTGTGGAAGGCCTGTGGATGCTGTGTGGAGGAGGACAGGACAAGGAGACCAGTGGGAAGGCTGTGGAAGGCCTGTGGATGGTGTGTGGAGGAGGACAGGACAAGGAGACCAGTGGGAAGGCTGTGGAAGGCCTGTGGATTTCAAGGTAATGCAACACCACACACCAACACCAGAACAATGTCTCACCTATCCACCTGCAGCCACATCACAGTCTCCCCCTTGTAGGTGATGGCAGGAGTGGTGGTGCTTGTGGTGGTGGTGCGAGGAGGCAAGGCACCCATGGCTGGAAAAGAAGGGGTGAGTGCATTGAGGCTGCAGGACGCGGTATACAGGTGTGTGGGAGGTGAGAGGGTGGGAGAGAGGGAGTGGGCACGTGGGAGAGAGTAAGTGTGTTCTATGGCAAATTATATATAGGATTTCAAGGGTGTTTTTGTGTATGATAGGGAAAATATTCATACACACATACACACATACATTTTCATCTCCCAAGCACCTCTCCTCTCCTCCTCTTCCCTCTTCCCCTGTCTCGTGCAATAGGTAAACACACACACACACACACACACACACATTGATAGAGAGATGGATATTAGCACAGCATGATTTAAACAATATAACTAACACACACACACACACACACACACACACACACACACAAACACATTGATAGAGGGATAGATATTAGCCCAGCATGATTTAAACAACTAATATAACTATCAAAAACACACACACACACACACACTTCTCCACAAATCTGAAGGCACTGTGGTTTCCAAGCCCTCAAAGTGAATGAGAGTGCTGAGGGAATAATATTGCACCACTGCCTGCATGAACTTGTCACTAAAGCTGTCATGCGTCTCACACACCTCCTGTCACCGCTCATGCTGGCTGTCAACGCAGAACGCACCCTCCACCACTCATTGTTTGGGGTGACGGTTCTGTGGGAATGGAAGATAATTAGATTTTCTCTCATATCAAGTTGAATTGGTTTAGCTCTCTCTCTCTCTCTCTCTCTCTCTCTCTCTCTCTCTCTCACGACTGATTCCAAAGGCCACAAAGATGATTAGCAGAGGTTTTCTTGAGTGTTTCTCCTGACAGTAATGTAGGAATGTTGTTAATTTGTCACTAAAACAATAAAAACATCCTTAAAAACCTGTGCTACTTTGAATAGAGCCTTTTAAAAGTGTGTTTCTCCCATCAGTCGAGAAATGTAGTTATTTATTTGCATTTTATATAACACACACACACACACACACACACACACACACACACACACACACACACACACACACACACACACACACACACACACACACACACACACACACACACACACACACACACACACAGGTGGTCTGGCAGGAAAGTGCTATGAGAAATATACAAACGCATAGCAAGGCAAGGCACACAGCTTTCACACTCACCTCACACTCACAACACTCTTTCAACACCTTAACCTTTGTTGGGGAAGAGAAGCACTGCTGCCTTAACCTTACAAATACACTTATTATAAGCTTATCTCTTACATGTACCAAGACAAGGCACACAACTTTCACCGTTACTCTCACCCACAACAATCTTTCAATTGTGTTAACCCTTGTTGGGGAAGAGAACCACTAAAATATTATCTCCTAGAAATATATTTAAACACTCACTCAGCATGCAACACGTCAGCCCTTGATGGGGACGAGAAGCACTCCTACCCAACCTTACAAAACCACTAATTAAAATCTTATCTCCTACATATACCAAAACACAATTTTCAGCCTCATTCACTCAGCACACAACACGTCAGCCCTTGATGAAGACGAACAGCACTCCTACCCAACCTTACAAAACCACTAATTAAAATCTTATCTCCTACATATACCAAAACACACAATTTTCAGCCTCATTCACTCAACACACAACACGTCAGCCCTTGATGAAGACGAACAGCACTCCTACCCAACCTTACAAAACCACTAATTAAAATCTTATCTCTACTTCACTTACCCATCCATACACCAACCTTGTAACTCCACACAAGACAAGACACCACAGTCATCCACATATATCTATGCCACACTGACTCCTGAAGCTGGTGGAGCACAGGGTGGACCAAAGGGCATCAGCTCCACACTCTGGGATGCCTGTGGGAGAGTTCATACGAGACCAGTGAGTACTTCTTCCGCATTCAGGGTCCCCTCCACCCTCTCGCACAGTACCTGAGGGCATGAGGGGGTGGTGAGAGGGTAAGAGGGTGTGAGGGAGGAGGGAAGGGATGAAATGTGGTGAAAAACAGAGGAGAACACAGGTGAAAAGGAAAATTGAAGTAGAGAAGAGGGAAAGGAAGAAAAGAGAAGAGATGAAAAGAAGGAAAAAAGAGAGAAAACAGAATTATAAACACAATTTTTGACATCATATCTAAAAATCTCTCTCTCTCTTTAGTGCTCCTTCAAAAATTCTCTCTCTCTTTAGTGCTCCTTCAAAAATTCTCTCTCCCTCTTTAACTCCTTCAAAAATTCTCTCTCTCTCTTTAGCTCCTTCAAAAATTCTCTCTCTCTTTAGTGCTCCTTCAAAAATTCTCTCTCTCTCTTTAGCTCCTTCAAAAATTCTCTCTCTCTCTTTAGCTCCTTCAAAAATCTCTCTCTCTCTCTCTCTTTACATCATTCCTTCAAAAAAATACACTTGGTAAGAGGCTTTAACAAATATTCATGTATCACCTGCTGTCAAGGTACTGCTCACCACAGCCAATGAACACCAGTACAGAACACACAGCACCGGCAAGTCACACACCTCCAGGGACGCCCCACTGATGACATCCAGGGGGTTTATCACACTGCCCCAGGACTTGGACGTCTTGTGGCCGCCACCATCACCCTGGAGGCCATGCAGCAGCACAGTCTGGGGAGGGAGGGTCATATAACACAGGTGATATAACACAGGCAATACTGGTAACAATTAATATCACGTTACATAAGAGGAAGGAAAGGTAACACACAGGTAGTCAATTCTTTCAATCTATCGCCATCTATAAACATTATTAGCCTTCTGAAATCTGCATCTTTTTATCAAACGATTAGTAATGCTAGAGTTTACAGTATTAACAGATATTTTAGTTATATACCAATGAATATATGGACTAATTACACGCCTACAATTAGTTACCGGAGTTTGTGATAATACATAAGACAAAGGAACAAAAACAAGATTAATAAGAGAGGACAGAACCAGGAGACCAAGACCCAGACGACCTCACCTCAAAGGAAAGCCTCCCCGTCAAGTCGAGTCCCGGCATGACCACCTGAGCCACCCACAAGAGGATGCCGTGACCCGTCTTCAAGGTCGTTGCGTAGAAGCGAGCAAGGTCAGGCATGGTCTCTCCCCTCCCCTGACCCGGCCAGCCCAGCGAGGCAAAGGGAGAGGCCAGAGGAGAAACAGATGTCCAGATCTTCCTCCTGCTGGGTGGACATGGAGGTCAAGGGTGTGCCTGGGGAGGAGCACAGGGTGAAGACGGAAAGTTGCGATTATTAACGTAGCCGTCAAAACTTTTATTCATCTATTGCTACATGAAGTTTATTTTTTTTATGAGGGTTTGTGCACACACACACACACACACACACACACACACACACACACACACACACACACACACACACACACACACACACACACACACTTTCTCTTTATCATCCTCTTCCTCCTCTTCTTCTCTTCTTCTACCTCCTCCTCCTCCTTCTCCTTATATTCAGGTCAAGTCAGGTCATCCAATTAGAATAAAATAAGGCAGACAGACAGACAGACACACAAACACACACACACACACACACTTGAATGATATAAAATAATGCAGTTTTTCCTCACAGAAATATAGAAGGGAACCCAGAGTAGGTTAATAAAGGTGATACAGACAAGGACTGCACCTCAACTGTACAGAAAAACTACAATTTGGTACAGCTTTGCCCCAAGGTAATACTGATAATAGGAACACTAGGAGATACAACACAAAGAAAGTATATCAACTGAAGGAAAAACAATAAAAAAGTAAAATTTCTGCCATATATCAGACCATCCAAACTAACACTAGGTAAACACACACACACACACACACACCTTCCTTCTCCACAGCCTTCCGCCTTGCATCCTCCTCCGAGCAGCCGCCACCCACACCTCCTCGCCATCTGCTGCAGTAATGTGGTACACTGGCATTCTGCGGCCCCACCAGAGCTGCCGGGAGACACACCAGTCTGTGATGTTGTCCAGCCAGCTATGCCAAGCCCTCCTGTGCAGCTGTGGCACCAAGTTGAGACAGCCGCTCTGCACAGCCTCGGACGCCTCCTGTGCCGACTCCTTGCACCGAACGAACCTGTGTAGACATGAAAGTAACCAAGTGTTTGTGGCTAATTATAATACTCAATATGCCACTATCGTCAACAGCATCACCATCTGCTCACCACTGGGGCCTCAGCACCACTATTTCAAAAGGACTCTAGATGAAGCTACACAGGTTTTTAAGAATGTTTTTAAAGTTTTAGTGACAGATCAACAACATTTCTATATTATTAACAGGAGAAACACTCTTGAGAACCCAGCTAGGTATCTCTGTGGCCTTGAAAAATACTCATGATGAAATAATACAGGTTTTCAAGAATGTTTTAATGGTTCTACTGATAGATTAACAACATTTCTACATTATTAATCTTGAGAACCCAGCTAGGTATCTCTGTGGCCTTTGCAAATAGTCTTGGAGAAAGTGAAGTCCCTCCTCTATTACCTAATTAAGTCAGTACACCTGTTTGGTTACCCCTTCACCACCTACCTGAGTCTGCCAGTCTGTAAGGGAAGTCCCACATCTTTCCGAAGCTGACCGGTTTGCTGTACCCCGGGACTGCCAGCTCCGTGGGTCCTGTCAGGTGCAGGTGGTCCACTTCAATGTCCAAGATGGCCGACTGAAGGCTGCAGCACCAGTTGACGAGAGCCTCCTTGCGGTACACCAGCCCAGCATCGTACGGACGGACAAACGCTTCCGTCACTGCGAGGAAAAATGTTTTGGTGAAATTTCTTGTTTGTGCGCGCGCACGTGTGTGTGTGTGTTAGAGTTTACGAGGACAGGTATGCTTACGGATGTACAGACAGACACACAGGCCAGTCTCTCGCTGCATCCATGTCCCAGCTGTCCCAGTCAAGTGAAGCCCCCAGATGCCGCAGCTGGTCGAATATCATTGTTCCTTTCTCCTCTTCTTCCACACTTCATCAATAAACCTGCAAAAAAAGAAAAATTTGTCTTTTAAATATGTAAGTTAGTTGTACATAGTCTACTGCCCAAGAAAACAGAAAACTGGCTAACTATTTTGACTGCATAGAAAAATTACACACACACACACACACACACACACACAGTTTTGTATATTCATGTCTCTCTATCATTCTAGTTTTCTCAAGGCAACACTCACTCTTCTGTCTGTCAAGGTCGTGTCTGGTGTTCCCCTGGGCGTCCCACAGGTGCCTCTCCACCACCATCTGTGTTGCTGACCCTGTGTGGTGTGCCCCTGGGATGAACACTGCCTCACCACCCTGCATCTGTGCCTGCATCAGAGAGAGAGAGAGAGAGAGAGAGAGAGAGAGAGAGAGAGAGAGAGAGAGAGAGAGAGAGAGAGAGAGAGAGAGAGAGAGAGAGAGAGAGAGAGAGAGAGAGAGAGAATATTAACATGGGACAGAAGGGGTTAAGTTAATTTTAATGAGAGAGAGAGAGAGAGAGAGAGAGAGAGAGAGAGAGAGAGAGAGAGAGAGAGAGAGAGAGAGAGAGAGAGAGAGAGAGAGAGAGAGAGAGAGAGAGAGAGAGAGAGAGAGAGAGAGAGAGAGAGAGAGAGAGAGAGAGAGAGAGAGAGAGAGAGAGAGAGAGAGAGAAATATATATTAACATGTGACAGAATGGGTTAAGTTAATTTTAATGAGAGAGAGAGAGAGAGAGAGAGAGAGAGAGAGAGAGAGAGAGAGAGAGAGAGAGAGAGAGAGAGAGAGAGAGAGAGAGAGAGAGAGAGAGAGAGAGAGAGAGAGAGAGAGAGAGAGAGAGAGACTTAACCTAACTTAACCTAACTGAATTAATATAAACCTAACCTGATGGAAACAAATAAATAAAAATAAAAAGCAGCAGCCGCCCTCACCTTTCTTGACGGGCGCCTTTTATTATGTTCATACACATTTCCCTGGTGGCACACGCTGCTAGCCGCCCCCTGGCCACGCCCCTCGCCACCTCACTCATGTACAGATCCACTGCCGCTCTAAAAAGCAACAAATTCACCCGTATATATAGTCTGACTCTGCGTTTGTTTACATTTCTCTGGGTCTCGGTCTGGGCTCAGGCCTGCAGGATGGGAGAATGATAGAAAACGAGAGATTTTCAGGCAAGACTAGTATAAGTTGAGGCTCTATTATTAAATACCGTGATACAATACTACTACTACTACTAATAATAATAATAATAGAAATAATAATAATGGTCATCGTCTTTGAGTTTTGTTAGTCGTTCTATTTGTGCTATATCTGTAGTTAGGCAACCACCCTCAATGACTGATGAGGGACCAAAACCATCATTACAAATTTAGGACAGACACACACACACACTATCAGTCAAATAGCCTTTGAACCAGGAGTGCTTATACCTCATGTCTTAATATCGCTCTTTTTCCTAACAGTATACTAAGGTCGACAAACTGAAAGGCTTTGAAAGAGTCAACAAAGACTGATTTCACTAATTAATTGCTTGGTATGTCAGTTAATTTGAATCATCTTTTTGCCTGGTATATTTTGGACTCTAATTATTAATGCATCTGCTAGTCCATCACCACATTGTATCCAGCCATTTTGAATCTTTCCTTAACTAAAAACATAACTCCTTATTTGATCTTTTCCATAAGTTATCTATTTTGTTCAAT
>NC_087173.1:11955485-11957985 GCF_035594125.1 Scylla paramamosain
TCTCTCTCTCTCTCTCTCTGACGTCACCACACACACACACACACACACACACACACACTGGTCATTATTAAGGGTAGTGGATGCTGTAAAGGCGTCTGTCTGTCTGTGTGTGTGTGTGTGTGTGTGTGTGTGTGTGTGTGTGTGTGTGTGTGTGTGTGTGTGTGTGTGTGTGTGTGTATGCGCAGGCTTGTCATCTCTTCATAGCTCATTTGTTTTGTTGTTTTTCCATTTGTGTGTGTGTTTGTTTGTTTGTTTCGCTCTTGGGTCGTGGTTAAGTTTCTCTCCCTCAACACACACACACACACATAAAGGGAGGATAAAGGGGTGTTGTTAAATGAAAGTTTGGGGAGGAAAATTTACCCTACTCTTCCTCCTCCTCCTCCTCCTCTTCCTTCGCATCCTGCTCCCCACCCATCCTCTTCCTCCTCCTTCTCTTCCTTCTTTCCTTCCTTTTTCCTCCCTCCTCCACCTCCTACTCCGTCTCTTCCCTCATCCTCTTCTTCCTCGTTTCCCATCTCCCTATCTCGTCCCCTCCCTCTCCTCCCCATCACTTCCCATCTCCTCCCCTCCCGTCCTCCCCATCACTTTTCCTCTCCTCCCCTCCCCTCTGGTGTTCGTACAACGCTAATTATCACCCCAGAGAGCAGCTGCTTCTCTCTCTCTCTCTCTCTCTCTCTCTCTCTCTCTCTCTCTCTCTCTCTCTCTCTCTCTCTCTCTCTCTCTCTCTGCCTCCCTTAATCTGTCCTTGGGCGAGGGATGAGGGAAGAAAAGGGGAGGAAGAGGAGGAGCAGGAGGAGGAAAAAGGATTGAAGGAGAAGATTAAATAATGATGAGAAGAGGAAAGAGAGAGAGAGAGAGAGAGAGAGAGAGAGAGAGAGAGAGAGAGAGAGAGAGAGAGAGAGAGAGAGAGAGAGAGAGAGAGAGAGTGTTTGTGTGTGTGTGTATGATTACGATTACATAACTCTCTCTCTCTCTCTCTCTCTCTCTCTCTCTCTCTCTCTCTCTCTCTCTCTCTCTCTCTCTCTCTCTCTTCCAATTATTCTGTCCGTGAGCTAACTCTACGTTGATGATGACTGTAATGCCAGACAGTCACGCAGTGGTGGTGGTGCTGGGGGTGGTGGTGGTGGTGGTGGTGGTGGTGGCGGTGGTGGTGGTGGTACATGGAGGTGAAATCTCATGTCTAGCCACAGGTAAGTCAAGGTGTGGTGCAGGAAACTAATTAGCAGGCGAGAGAGAGAGAGAGAGAGAGAGAGAGAGAGAGAGAGAGAGAGAGAGAGAGAGAGAGAGAGAGAGAGAGAGAGAGAGAGAGAGAGCGCTAAGTGAATTATATAGAGAGGGGTGACCACTAATAGGATGGGGTGGGTTGGGCTACTGGCTTTGTGGTGAGCGGCTTGGCGGGGTGACGGGGAGTGGAGCGGCGCGAGAGGGGATTTAAATTGCTAATGTTCTCTATTTCACTGCAACTTACAAAATTAACAAAGAACACAACAACATAAGAGGCGGTGCAGGGAGCCATCAGGCCTACACGTGGCAGTCCCTCGGTAGTAGTAGTAGTAGTAGTAGTAGTAGTAGTAGTAGTAGTAGTAGTAGTAGTAGTAGTAGCACAAGAGGCGGTGTAGGAAGCTATGAGGCCTACACGTGGCAGTCTCTCTATAATACATGTCTGCCTATTACCACCTGCCATACTTACTAAAAATCACTTTGGAAATTTTAACACGCACGAAAAACAAAGAAAAAAAGAATTAAAAGCATATTTTTTTCCCCTTTCCCCGAGGCTGTAGAAGTCAAAGGAGTTATTCAAGAGACTGCAGCACAAAAGGAAGCTAAAAAAAAAAAGAGAAGGAAGAGGAGTAAATAAACAAAAAGAATTAATTTATTTTTCTCTCCCTAGTTTTAATTTCAAGGATCTGTTCTCACCTGTTGGCTAATTAAGGTAGAATTCGTGGCCCAGGTATGTTAGCAGCTGCCCTCGGACACACACACACACACACACACACACACACACACACAGAGAGAGAGAGAGAGAGAGAGAGAGAGAAGAGGCCACGTGCAAAGTACAGGTAATTACAGGTAACAACGCAAACCCTTTAACACTCCCTTAAAAAGTACATGTTCTGCAATATTAACACAAAAAAAACTGTACAAGAAGAGGGTCGCGTGTGTGTGTGTGTGTGTGTGTGTGTGTGTGTGTGTGTGTGTGTGTGTGTGTGTGTGTGTGTGTGTGTGTGTGTGTGTGTGTGTGTGTGTGTGTGCGCGTGTGTATATGTGCGTGTACTGGCTGGCTCTGGCCGTGGCACGCTCATGGAAGCAATCATGCGATACGTAGATATAGGAGGAGGAGGAGGAGGAGGAGGAGGAGGAGGAGGAGGAGGAGGAGGAGGAGGAGGAGGAGGAGGAGGAGGAGGAGGAGGAGGAGACAGAACAGGAAACGAAGGGAAGGGAAAAGGAAGAAGTGGCGCCTGTGGAGGAGGAGGAGGAGGAGGAGGAGGAGGAGGAGGAG
>NC_087173.1:11977985-11987985 GCF_035594125.1 Scylla paramamosain
TATTAAACTAACCGAACAATTACTACTACTACTACTACTACTATTACTACCACAACAACAACGAGAGAGAGAGAGAGAGAGAGAGAGAGAGAGTGTGTGTTTGTGTGTGTATATTATTAGTATTACTGATTAATAAGGTGACGTGGCATCAGAGGTAAGACCACAATGCAAAGTTCTCAATATATATATATATATATCCTTAAGGACGTTCAGTTAACAATTCCTCAAACACACAAACACACACACACACACACACACACACACACACACACACACACACACACACACACACTTTCTTTCTAGTTTTCGTCACCCTTCATCGTTAATTTCCTAAAATAAATGAATAAATAAATAAAATGCAGAAAAAAGGACCTTACCTCTTCCAGTCGCGAGTCAAAGGCCACATTATTTTTCACTTTTCACGATTCAAATGGGAGTCCACGCCTTCATAGCACCGGGGGAACTATGCTTTGTGGTTATCCTAATGGTCAGTTCATTGACGTGGGCACACACACACGCAAACACAGAAAAAAAGAGAAAAAAAGAAACACGGACTTAACAGGGAGATATTCTGGCAACGTCCGTCTCCGCCCGTTCACAGACCGATACTGCCTGACTGAGTGATAGTTGCCTATTAATCTTTTTAGTTACCTATCTTTTTTTTTTCAATGTTTCAGAGCTTCCTGTCATTTATTTTGTAATTCTTTTTATTTTTTTATATTTTATTAAGCGTTTTGAATGGTTTATAAAAGTTAGTTACGGTTTTATGAGATAATATGCATTATTTCGACAATGGTATATCATGTTTGGCTTTGACTTCGTCTTTATATAAAATTCTTGCATTAATATGAACACTGAATATACTTCTAATAAAAAAAAAGACAAGCTTTGATATTATCCTTTAGTTGGTGTTCTCCCTAGTAAGGATAAGAATATATAAATTTGAGCTGTCATGAAACAAAGCGAGACGAGGCCACAGTCATAGCGAATCGTCCGAACACTTTGCCCATGTCGACTATCTTGGTACGGTCTCTCTGGGCGGTTTTTCTCTTTTTTTCAATATTATATAAATCACATCAATCTTTTCCTCTTCTTTTTTTATTTCCTTTATTTTCTTTTTATTTTATTTCCGTAATTCATGTTTTGTTTTTAATCAGACTCTCTCTCTCTCTCTCTCTCTCTCTGTTAGTTACATGGTGATATGCTTCGTGAAATGAGGAAGGAAGAGAGAGAGAGAGAGAGAGAGAGAGAGAGAGAGAGAGAGAGAGAGAGAGAGAGAGAGAGATAATACAATGAAAGATGAAATAATGAATGAACCAATAAATGAGATACACACACACACACACACACACACACACACACACGAGGACAGACAGGCAAAATGCGTAGAAAGAGAGAGAGAGAGAGAGAGAGAGAGAGAGAGAGAGAGAGAGAGAGAGAGAGAGAGAGAGAGAGAGAGAATGAAAAATAAATAAAAAGAAAAAAACAAGAATAATGATGATAACAATAATAAGAGAGAGAGAGAGAGAGAGAGAGAGAGAGAGAGAGAGAGAGAGAGAGAGAGAGAGAGAGAGAGAGAAACGAGAGAAAAAAATAAGGAAAGAAAAAAAAAAAAAAAAAATAGCCTAACTGTTTACGTTTGGTTAGGTTAGGTTAGGTCAAGCTGAACTTATGAGATCAACTTGACGTGACAAGATACATTTAAAATTACGATTAATTGACGAGGGTGAACTGTAGCGTCAATAACAGACAGACTGAAGACGTAATAATTCAGTTTAAAAGGTCAAATTAATATCTCTTAATTACAGAAGTTTGCTAATTACTCTCTCTCTCTCTCTCTCTCTCTCTCTCTCTCTCTCTCTCTCTCTCTCTCATTTCAGTCGGTGTTTACAAGAAATCAGCTGTTTTTGTTACAGGGCAAGGCAAAAAGCTTACACGCACCATAACATTGAATTTTTTTATTATTATTATTATTTTAAGAGGTTTTGCTTGCAGATTGAATAATAATTAGTGGAGAGAAGGATATATTGATTTAGCAATGTTAAGTGGTCGCGAGCAGTGGTTATATACGTGAATATTACTGTATTAAAGTGATTACAACAAATTTTGCGTTACCCTGTACAGATGACGATGTCCCTTGGAGTTTCAAATCTTGGCTGAAACTCGTATTTGTGGATTTTCTTTGAATGATATACCGCTTGTAGATGAATCATGAGCACCATTGCCTGATGTGAGACTGGAGAAAGTATCAGGAATATTATTAATTTCAGTTGATCAAGCATATTATAAATCTTGCCACTGGATCATGTCGGCTAGGCTAGGCTAGGCTACCCTAGACGTGCCTTCTCAATTTTTAAAGTAACCTGATAGATTTTCACGTTTCTTTTAATAGTGTACACAGGGGAATAACTGACGCGTCTACACTATTAAATTCAGTGAAAAATATTCACTATTAACTTTATTACAAGTAGAAATATATACAGCCTTTCCCTTCCTTCCATCTAGCTACCCTCACGATCGCCCTGAACATCACCGCACACATTAATACACATTTCTTGATGATTTTGTTTACTATGATAATTCTGAAGGCATGTATGGATACGTCAACTCTTTCTTTACGTCCACCTGGAAGGAGAATGCAAAAGCTCAACAAATAAGTGAGAAATAGCGTAAAATTCAGTAACTTTTTCTCCGCTCAGGCAACCATGGTGGGCGAAAATAAGATTCAACACAATTTTCTCTCTCTCTCTCTCTCTCTCTCTCTCTCTCTCTCTCTCTCTCTCCTGGATTACTGTAGTTGCTTTTAAAGGTTGCTGAGACGTGACGCAATATTTCCAGTCTTACAGATAATCTACCTCTGGAATCTTGAAAGCACCCTTGAAAATGCGTAAAGATTCTCCCTTAAATTTGTTGATGGAGTCTTGAAACCACCCTGGAAAATGTGTATAATTTCTCGTAGAGCTTCATAAACGTGCAGTTGGTGATATGCTTCGTACAATGAGAGAGAGAGAGAGAGAGAGAGAGAGAGAGAGAGAGAGAGAGAGAGAGAGAGAGAGAGAGAGAGAGAGAGAGAGACTGTACATAAACAATTATATCTTTCCACACACACACACACACACACACACACACACACACGTACGTTTCCCTAAGGGCATTCCATCAGTGTGACGTAATGGGATTAACTTAACTCATCCCCAAAACTCCCACAAACTGACTAACTTCTTCCTCTTCTTTGTCATCTAGTACGTAGTTCCCCATGTGACACAAGTTAGGGAGGTGAAAAGAGAGAGAGAGAGAGAGAGGTGAGATGAAGTGAGAATATTCCTATGTATTTTCTGTCATAACATCTCATATCACCTTTTGTCTCCCCTGAACCTCTAAAAATATCAACATTTAGACAAGTTAGGGAGGTGAAGAGAGAGAGAGAGAGAGAGAGAGAGAGAGAGAGAGAGAGAGAGAGAGAGAGAGAGAGAGAGAGAGAGAGAGAGGTGAGATGAAGTGACATTATTCCTGTCTCTCTCCCAGCTTAAACTTTCAACAATATTTATAATGAGAAATGTAGACAAGTTAGAGAGGTATAGAGAGATAGAGGTGAGGTGAAATGAGATTATTGTTTTCTTTCTTGCCTAACACCTTTCTCTCTCTCCTTCTCTTGGCCTCTGCCTCCTCAAAAACAGCCTATATTAATGAACTGGTGATGGTAAAGGCCTATAATACCTTGTAACAACATTTCATCATAAAATCTGCCAATGCTGGTTGAATTATAATCAGTCATTCCTCATGCTAACCTTATTATTATTATTATTATTATTATTATTATTATTATTATTATCATGTGATGCAGAATATCATGGTGTTTTGGTTGCAAGAGTCCACGTAAATATAGATTGAGCCATCGTATTCATGTTTTTCATTGTGTGGTGTTGTAAATATACTTTATCTGTAAATAAAAAATGTATCCTATGACATTTGTTTATTTTATTATATGTGTGTTAGGTTAGGTTAGCATAGTCTATATACAAGCTCTTGGCAGTGCATATATATCACAGACACATTGTTAGTAAATCAATTTGAAGTAGAACCAATTGTTGTGTGTGTGTTAGGTTAGCCAATCACACCCTTATCTTTGAAATATTCCTTTGTATATGCTTATGTACCACAGCCAGATACACACTGATTAGGGAGGTGGACAGAATAGTGGTGAAACACTGAATATACTGCTTCACTCTTGCATTGGGGAGGTGGACAGAATAGTGGTGAAAGACTGAATATACTGCTTGACTCTTGCATTGGGGAGGTGGACAGAATAGTGGTGAAACACTGAATATACTGCTTGACTCTTGCATTGGGGAGGTGGACAGAATAGTGGTGAAAGACTGAATATACTGGTTGACTCTTGCATTGCGGAGGTGGACAGAATAGTGGTGAAAGAGTGAAGATATTGGTTAACTCGTTTTCTATGATTTTACTGGAGTTTTCATTAATTTATGGTTAAATTGTGAGTGATAGGCTAACCCTTTCACTCTTTCAGTCTTCAGTATCATTATAAACAGTCTACTGTGTCTTTCATAACTTCTAATTAATTTTAAGGTTCGCTTATAAACTCAGTCCTCTCGTTTTCTATGCTTTTATTCGAGTTTCCGTCAATTTAAAGGTTTAATTATAAGTGATAGGCTATTTGGCGCGGGGAACCGACTCCCTCTCTCTCTCTCTCTCTTAACACCTCACAGTGCTTCAAGTGACATATTTTCATTTCTATTCGCTTATAAAGTCAATGTACCCTCGCATTTCCTGCCATATAATTAAAGTATCCGGTTGTACCCCATGGTGAGGGTCCGCTTGTTTCCACCTCCTTCACCGAGGGAGGGAGGCAGACTGCTCCAGGCGTTTTGGGATTTTTTTTTATTTATTTATTATTTTTTATTGTCTTCCTCAGTGTACCTGGGAAACACCGTGCAGTGCGGATGTGTGTGTGTCTCTTTTCATTTAAACACCAGGGAACGGGACCACAGAGGCACAGGAGGTCAATTAAGGTGAGTTTAGTAGTGACAGGTAGCAGAGGTCTGGCTTCAACCTACGACACTACCTGGAAAACACTGGAAATACCTGGAAAATACTTGATACTTAATAGCAAAAGGGGAGAAGAGAAGAGAGAATATAATGCTATTTATCATGGAATAGAGGCGGACACACACACACACACACACACACACACACATAGATATACACACACACACACACACACACACACACACATATATACACACACACGCATACACACAGCTGAAATTAATCCAGAAAACAGAGAAATAACCTTCATAACAACCACAAATAATAAGGAAAGAGAGATAGCCAACCTTGTTTTTATCTGAGCCCCCTCCCAGCCCTCCCGCGGCCGCCATGATGGATTGCCAGAGTCTACCCCAGGTTCCAATATTCCTTCTATTTTCTTAACTTATATATTTAGGCTTTTTAACTAAGATTTTATGGTTTGTAAAAATATTTGGTGGTGTTTTGAGTGTTTTGCGTGCGAGTGTTAAGGGAAACATGTCGATTATGAGGTTGTTTCAGCGTAAATAATTGTTGCTGTTTGCCGTTAAATTTTTCATACCGCCAAACATGATTTTTTATTTCAGCCGCTAGGCAAGATTTTATGTGCTCAAAAAATCGTTTATTGTCTTTTAAATATGTTATGATGCTTTTGAGTGAAATACGTGGACTTTTAGAGGGGTTTTAGACCCGTTGAACACTCAAAAAGTCGACATTTATAAATTATTTATTTATTTATTTCAGCTTCCGGTTAACTTCTGATTGTTTGTAAAAATAGTTTCGATTTTTTAAAGTGTATTGTGTTCGTGAGAAATGAGATTTGTGGACTTTGGAATGTATTTTTTTATCGTGTTTGTTCGAACACTTTTTCATATAGTTATTTAAATATAGCTTTATTATTACTGAAGCTTGGAATATTTTTATATGTCCAGAATTAATTTAAAATTATGCCCTTTCATAATATGTAAAGCATTCCGGCCTAGCTCCATTTTTGCGAGGGGTCATTTTCAAAATCATTTGCGTAACGTAAATATGGCGGACGTGACGTCATCAGCCGCCTTCATCCGGGGACCGAGACCCTGGACCTTCCCTCCTCCCAGTGCCCTTCCATCAGTATTTAGTGTTATTTCCTATATTTTCCAGCTGTTTTCATGCATAGAGAAGAATAGAAAGAGGAGGAAAGAAGGAGAAATGAAGAAGGAGGAGGAAGAAGAGGGAAGGGAAGGAGGAAGAGGAGAAGGAAAAGAAGAAATATTAAGAAAAGATTTTCACTGAATTTCCAGCGTTTTAAAGGTAAGCAAAAAATAGTAGTAGTAGCAGTAGTAGTAGTAGTAGTGGTGGTGGTGGTGGTGATGTGGCAGCCTTGTAATATAAGATGAAGTGTTTTGAGTTAAATACGCAATTTTTTTTTCTAGGCATTTTGGAATAGAAGTGAGAGTTTTTGGTGTTTTGAAAGGGAATAGTCGTGCTTTCAGTGTTTTTTTTAAGTGAATTCACCGTTTCTGTGGTGTTTTAAAAAGGCAGGGGATGTTTTTTTTATATTTTTTTATTTTTTTGTGTTTTTTTTTAGATTTTGGTGTTTTTCAAGTTTGTTTGGGTAGAAATTGTTTTTTCGCTGTCCTTGGGTAGGTGTGTGTCTCTTCTGGGGTGTTTTGAAAGGAAATTAAGTATTATTTAAGTGTTTTTGGCTAGAAATATGTTTTTTTGGGTGTTTTGAAAGGAAATTAAGTGTTTTTAAGTGTTTTGGCTAGAAATGTGTTTTTTTGGGTGTTTTGAAAGGAAATTAAGTGTTATTTAAGTGTTTTTTGGCTAGAAATGTGTTTTTTTGGGTGTTTTGAAAGGAAATTAAGTGTTATTCGCTGTTTTTGTGCAAGAAATGAGTGCTTTTGGGGTGTTTTGAAAGGAAATTAAGTGTTATTTAAGTGTTTTTTGGCTAGAAATGAGTGTTTTTTGGGTGTTTTGAAAGGAAATTAAGTGTTTTTTAAGTGTTTTTTGGGTTTCTAGGTGTTTTTGGGAGTAAAATTGTGTTTCTAGGTGTTTCTGGTGTGTATGTGTGTGTGTGTGTGTGTGTGTGTGTGTGTGTGTGTGTGTGTGTTGCCTTGTCTTTCGTTGTACAGATGCTTATGCAGTGTGTGTGTGTGTGTGTGTGTGTGTGTGTGTGTGTGTGTGTGTTGCCTTGTCTTTCGTTGTACAGATGTTTATACAGTGTATGTGTGTGTGTGTGTGTGTGTGTGTGTGTGTGTGTTGCCTTGTCTTTCGTTGTACATATGCTTATACAGTGTGTGTGTGTGTGTGTGTGTGTGTGTGTGTGTGTGTGTGTGTGTGTTTGTTGCCTTGAATTTCGTTGTACAGATGGTGATGCAGTGTGTGTGTGTGTGTGTGTGTGTGTGTTGAAAATGTACGTAAGATGATATATAAATCTTTCATTTACAACCACAAAATGGTGAGTAATGTTGAGAAGGAAGAAGAAAGGAAGATTATGAGGAAGAAGAGGAGGAAGAAGAGGAGGAGTAGGATTTAAATGAAGGAAAATAACAGGGACAAAGTTTTAAATCATATTATTCGTTATTTCTTTCTTTATTCAGTATTTCCTTATTCCTTTCTTTATTTTCGTTTACTTCCTCCTCTTATCCCTTTTCTGCCAGAGGAGGAAGGGGAAGAGAGGAGGATGAGGGTGAGGAAGACGAGGAAGAGGAAGAGGATTAAATTTCTTGCATTTTCCTTACAGAATCGTCAGGATGTCAACATTGTATAATGGTACAGTGTTGAGACAGGGACGGTCGCGTTATAATTCACTAATTGAGGTTACTTTTGATAAAGAAACAACTAGTACGGAGTCTTTTAAGTATTTTAGACTATCTTATACCGGAAAATATTAAGGAAAAGTGGCGTAAATAAGAAAAAAAAGGCAAAGATTAGAGATGTGGGATTTTATAACTTGTGGTATCTTAAAATACTAGTATAAGATAAACCCTATGCAAAACGAATAATATAACCTTTATTAATCATCATAACCTAGAAAACCGATAAATATATATATAAAAACCAGTGTAATTAGTAAAAAACAAAAAAACTGTCCCTGGGAAGTGAGACGGCCCACAGAGTCGCGCCAAAAACGTGGATCTACAGGCCAGGCATCTTATGTTTAACCAGGTGTACAAGGTGCTGGCTTTCAAGGGCTCCTCCACACCTACAGACACACGCACACACCACCAGATACAGGAAGGTGAGTGCCTGAGATGGTGTTGAGTTAGATATAATACTTATTTACTTGAGAAATGGTGTTGCTTTGTTGATGGCGCCACACAACGCCAGTAAGATATTTCAGACCACTTAAATTGCTTCCCTGTGCAGCCAGTGACGCCTCTCCATAGTTAAATGTGTGTGTGTGCGTGTGTGTGTATGTGTGAGTGCGTGTGTGTGTATGTGTGAGTGCGTGTGTGTGTGTGTGTGTGTGTGTGTGTGTGTGTGTGTGTGTGTGTGTGCATAGTTACCAGATAAATGTAGTTTTAAGAGAATATTTTTATTTACACTTTAAAGAATCACTAAATTTTGTGACGCAGCCTTGGATGTGCCCCTGTGCTCCCCCCCCCACGCTCCCCTCGCCGCCCTTGGCAGTGTGGGAACCTCGGTACACGCCAAAATAATACCATGCATTCTTCTCAGTCACCTACTAATCTTACTTGGCGGTGTGGGAACCTCGGTACAGGCCAAAGTGCCAAGTAAACACCTAACCTAACGTAAGAGAGAGAGAGAGAGAGAGAGAGAGAGAGAGAGAGAGAGAGGTCACTGGTATCATTATTTTCATTATTACACACAATTTAAGGGTTGACCTGGCCCCCCTCCCTTCACCAGGCCACCCCCTTACACTCTCTGTTCAGGTGACCTAATGTGACCTAGCCTTGACACCTGCACCTCCACGTGTCAGCTGGGCACTTGTACACTCCACAGTTCTAGGTGAAGACACTGTTGGGTCACTGTTGGGTCACTGTGGGTCAATGTGGGTCAATGTGGGTCACTGTTGGGTCAATGTGGGTCACTGTGGGTCACTGTTGGGTCATAGGTCACTTGTCCTTCATGCATAAAAGGTGTCTTGTTTATGTTTGTGTCAGGTCGCAGTGTGGTGGCCCTGTGTGACCCTTGTACTAGAGGTCATGGTGATTGGTTGCGGTCATCAGTTTTTATGTGGTTGTTGTTGTTGTTGTTGTTGTTGTTTTCTTATTTTTTGATCATATTTATTTACTTATTTATTTATTTATTTATTTATGTACTGTGCTTGGAATGTAATGAACCTACTACTACTACTACTACTACTACTACTACTACTACTACTACTACTACTACTACTACTACTACTACTACTACCACCACACCACCATAACCACACAACACTCCAATAGCACTTTCTCCTCCTCACCACCTGTTCTCTCACCTGCAGAATTAATTGATGAGCTACAGAACTACAGCATCGTTCAGGTGGCAGCCGGAGACCAGCACTCTCTTGCTCTCACCTCCTGGGGCCTGGTGAGTGAGAGAGAGAGATAGAGAGAGAGAGAGAGAGAGAGAGAGAGAGCCTGTAATGTGTGTGTGTGTGAAAGAGAGAGAGAGTAGAAATAATTTTGTTATTTTAGTAGCTGTAAGAGAGAGAGAGAGAGAGAGAGAGAGAGAGAGAGCAATACATTTTTCATTTTTCTCTTGTTATCAATATATATACAGTAAAATCCCTCTTATCTGGCATCAACGGGACCGCCGACATGTCAGATACTTGAATATTGCCGGATACTTGAATAGAAGTGAAATTATGTCCACAATGACCAGCATCTTACACACTCACGCATCTTACCATAACAGAGATCAGCTGATCTTAATCAGCAGCTGATCTGATCAGCTGCTTAAGTGTAAGCACAACACACTCCCTCTTTTGTACAACTTGAGGCATGATGAAGGCGTC
>NC_087173.1:11990485-12002985 GCF_035594125.1 Scylla paramamosain
AGTGTTTGAGTGTGTTTTGGGAGTGTTTGGGGGTGTTTTGGTTGTGTTTTGGGTGTGTTTGGGGTGTTTGAGTGTGTTTAGGGGTGTTTTAAATGTGTTTTGGGGTGTTTTAAATGTGTTTTGGTGTTTTTTCTTTGTTTTTCTATTGATTTGTGTGTTTTAAGTATATTTTTGGAGGAGAAAAATTAATTCTCTCTCTCTCTCTCTCTCTCTCTCTCTCTCTCTCTCTCTCTCTCTCTCTCTCTCTCTCTCTCTCTCTCTCTCTCTCTCTCTCTCTCTCTCTCTCTCTCTCTCTCTCCTGGCTTGCCTCTCTTCCAAGGGACTTTACACTAAGGCTGGTTACTTTGTACAAGAATGTGGTGGTACAAATACTGAATTCAGCTCACCAATGTAGCTCTGAGGTAAGAGAGAGAGAGAGAGAGAGAGAGAGAGAGAGAGAGTTGGTTTGTAAGAGTGTGCATTGAGAGTGTGTGTGTGTGTTTTGAGTGTAAGAGAGAGAGAGAGAAGTATAATTGTCTGTGTACTACTACTACTACTACTACTACTACTACTACTACTACTACTACTACTACTACTACTACTACTACTACTACTACCACCATTCTCTTCCTCATTCTCTTTCTCTTCCTCCTCCTCCTCCTTCTTCTTTTACTACTACTACTACTACTACTACTACTACTACTACTACTACTACTACTACTACTACTACTACTACTACAACAATTCTTATCTGCAACAACACCACCACATCACTTACAACCACTCAGACCACCACCACTACCACAACCAGATCTTAACCAAACCTAACCTAACCTACCCACACCACACAGAGACCGGCGTGCCCTCGTGTCTTCCCTGCGGCTGTTGTCCCTGGTCCACGGTCTGAACTTCCAAGCCGGCTGCCGAGTGGGGCGGTTGAACTACGACGACTTTTACATCCCAGAAATTGCTATTAGAAAATTGATATTAGGAATGATTACTTGAACTGGATGAACAGCAGGCTTCACCCGATGTCCAGGAGGGAGGTGGGTGTGTGTGTGTGGGGGTGTGGGGGTGTTTGAAGGTGGCTGAGTGATTTTGGGGTGTTTGGGTGTGTTTTGGTGTGTTTTTGGGGTGTCTGAGTGTGTTTTGGGGTGTTTGGGAGGTGGGTGACCATGTTTGGGGGTGTTTGTGTGTGTATTGGGGGTGTTTGTGAATGGGTGACTGTGTTTGGGGAGCTTTCAATGTTGAACGCTTAAAAACATCCTTTAAAATTGATAATTCCTTTAATTTTAACTGACAGACCCTTAGAAACACCCTTTAAAAATTGAAAACCCTTTATTTATTCTCTTAAACCCTTAAAAACATCCTTTAAAATCGACATTTCCTTTAATTTTAACTGAGAAACCCTTAGAAACACCCTTTAAAAATTGAAAACCCTTTATTTATTCTCTTAAGCCCTTGAAAACATCCTTTAAAAGACACCAAACCTTTAAATAGCCTCATAAACCCTTAAAATCACCCTTCTACCCTTTATTTACCTCCTTAAACCCTTAAATACACCTTTTAACTCTTCATTTACCCCTTCAACCCTTAAAAACAACTTGAACTAATCCAATCCTTTACATTACAGAGTCCAATCCTGTTCTGTGAGTATCCATTCTTGTTCGACCCTCAGGCCAAGATGCTGCTGCTCAGGTGTGACGCCACTCGGCAGGTGAGAACCAGGTGCAGGACAAATTAGGTTTGGTTTACATATGTTTATTTGTTTATTTGTATATATATATATATTTTTTTTTTTTTGTGTGTGTTTTTCAAGGATTTGTCAGCATTAAAGGCTGTTTGGAAGTGTTTTTCAAGATGTGTGTGTGTATGTGTGTGTCTTTTAATATTTCTCCAATCCTTCCTCATGTCTCTAATCTTTTGTTGCCTCTCTCTTTAAATATTTATCCAATCCTTTCATTCTCTCCTGTAGAACACAATCCACACCTTCTCTGCTGTCTTGATTCACCCAGTCCTCCCCTCCCCACCTCCTCTGCTGTCTTTATTCACCCAGTCCTCTCCTCCCCACCTCCTCTACTGTCTGTTTTCACCCAGTCCTCCCCTTCCCACCTCCTCTACTGTCTGTTTTCACCCAGTCCTCCCACACGACACCGCAGGAATGTAAATAAACACACCGTTCACACTAATATCCTTCCGTTTATTGATTTCTGTCGGTGTTTCCAGGGCGAATGTTTCCCAGACCACCCGGTCATACGCACGTTCTGGGAAGTATTTCACAAACTCTCCCTGGAGCAGAAGAAGTTGTTTTTGAAGTTCCTGACGGGCACTGACAGGGTTCCTATTCTGGGCCTGAAGGTAGGTGAGAGACAGAGAGAGAGAGAGAGGGGCTGAGGGGAGTGACTGTGGGGTTTGTCAACATCCTGTGGGGGGATATCCTGTGGGAGAGAGAGAGAGAGAGAGAGAGAGAGAGAGAGAGAGAGAGAGAGAGAGAGAGAGAGAGAGAGAGAGAGAGAGAGAGAGTGTCCTCCTTTTCTCTTCCTTCTTGTCCTCTTCTCTTCCTTCCTTCCTTCCTTCCTTCCTTCCTTCCTTCCTTCCTTCCTTCCTTCCTTCCTTCTCAGTCATTCCTCTGAAATATGAATAAATTTATAATAATAATAATAATAATAATAATAATAATGATAATAATAATAAATTTAATAGTAATTTATTGTATTTTCTCTCACACACACACACACACCAATATTTTCTCCCTCTCTTTCTTTTTCTCTTATAAACTCTCTCTCTCTCTCTCTCTCAGGCACTCAAGTTGATGATCCAAAGCACAGGAGACGACAGCTTCCTTCCGGTCGCACACACCTGCATCGCCCAACTCGACCTGCCAAAATACAACACCAAAGAGAAGCTGAAATACAAACTTCTACAGGCCGTACAGCAGAGTGAAGGGTTCGGCCTGGTGTGAGGGTGTCAGGGGGTGTTGACGGGGTGTGAGGGGGTGTTGAAGGGTGTGAGGGGGTCAGGGGGAGGCTGTGTGAGTTGGATAAGAGTGACCTTGTGTGTGGGAGGAAGTGCCTGTTAAGAAAATAGAATATATAGAAATTAATAGAAAATATATGTAATAGTTTACAGAATTATTATTATTATTATTATTATTATTATTATTATTATCAAATTGAGTATATTTTTTAGTCTTGTTACAAAAAAAAATGAGTGAAATAAAGAAAATGAAAAAGGTAACTTGTATTATTATCACTATAAAAATGAGAGAGAGAAAGAGAGAGGAGGGTGGCCAACTTGCTGGACATGAGAGGGAGGCTCTTGCTCTACAAGGGCCAGATACGGCCTTATTTAGAGTATTCCGCCCTCTCCTGGATGTCCTGTGCTGCCACACACATCAGCAAGCTCCACGGTGTCATCCGGTGGTGACTCGGTGGAAGTGCCGCGTTCCCGCTCCAGCCAACACCGGCCCACCTTTTGGGGGCGAGTCTCCAGACCGTGGAACGTCTTCGCGTCCTCCGTCCCTCATATCAGGGGGATGGATACCCAGGACGTGAAGTTAACAGCACACCACTGGAGGGGCTCGTTCCCAACCCTCCTGCTAACAATATTAACACAAGTCCATAAAGAATGTATATATATGTATATATATATCTTTATATTTATATTTGTGTTGTATCACACCCCTAAAACAGGTTGCACGTGGCAGTGCGCCTTCACCTGATAATGTACCTTCGCATGATAATGTACCTACGTTTAACTAGGTTTAAATTAAAGAGAGAGAGAGAGAGAGAGAGAGAGAGAGAGAGAGAGAGAGAGAGAGGAAAAAGACAGTAAAAGAAAGAGGGTTAAGAGGAAATCTTGAGAGAGAAAAGCCTTATTATATTATTATTGAAAGAAAAAGAGTGGAAAGAGAGAGAG
Source organism: Scylla paramamosain (assembly GCF_035594125.1). NCBI lineage: Eukaryota > Metazoa > Arthropoda > Malacostraca > Decapoda > Portunidae > Scylla > Scylla paramamosain. The sequence goes on from NC_087173.1 coordinate 11,994,383, forward strand.
AGAGAGAGAGAGAAACCTTATATTATTATTAGTGAAAGAAAAAAAGTGGAGAGAGAGAGAGAGAGAGAAAAGCCTTATTATATTATTATTGAAAGAGAGAGAGAGAGAGAGAGAGAGAGATAAAAGCCTTATTATATTATTATTGAAAGAGAGAGAGAGAGAGAGAGAGAGAGAGAGAGAGATAAAAGCCTTATTATATTATTATTGAGAGAGAGAGAGAGAGAGAGAGAGAGAGAGAGAGAGAGAGAGAGAGAAAAGCCTTATCATATTATTATTGAAAGAAAAAAGTGGAGAGAGAGAGAGAGAGAGAGAGAGAGAGAGAGAGAGAGAGAGAGAGAGAGAGAGAGAGAGAGAGAGAGAGAAAAGCCTTATCATATTATTATTGAAAGAAAAAAAAGTGGAGAGAGAGAGAGAGAGAGAGAGAGAGAGAGAGAGAGAGAGAGAGAGAGAGAGAGAGAGAGAGAGAGAGAGAGAGTAACGTAGTAGTAGTAGTAGTAGTAATGGAAAATAAGCCTATTTAGACCTATCCACGTTAAGAAATGCATTTATATCAATATACGGTAATCTCTCTCTCTCTCTCTCTCTCTCTCTCTCTCTCTCTCTCTCTCTCTCTCTCTCTCTCTCTCTCTCTCTCCCTCGCCTCCCTGTCTCATAAATCTTTCTCTCTCTCTTTCTCTCTTTTCTCAACAAAAGCCATTTTTGCAATAAAGTTAGTACCAGATTTTTGCAGAAAAGGGAGAGGGAGAGAGAGGGAGAGGGAAGAATGAATTGGGAGGGAGGGAGGAAGGGATATTGAAAGTAGTAGTAGTAGTAGTAGTAGTAGTAGTAGTAGTAGTAGGACAGGAGAAAGAATACGAATAAAAAGTGGTAGTAGTAGTAGTAGTAGTAGTAGTAGTAGTAGTAACAGCAGTAGTAGTAGTAGTAGTAATAGCAGTAGTAGTAGTAGTAGTAGTAGTAGTAGTAGTAGTAGTAGTAGTAGAAGTAGTAGTAGTAGTAGTAGTAGTAGTAGTAGTAGTAGTAGTAGTAGTAGTAGCAGCAGTAGTAGTAGTAGTAATTGCAGTAGTAGTAGTAGTAGTAGTAGTAGTAGTAGTAGTAGTAGTAGTAGTAGTAGTAGTAGTAGTAGTAGTAGCAGCAGTAGTAGTAGTAATAATTGCAGTAGTAGTAGTAGTAGTAGTAGTAGTAGTAGTAGTAGTAGTAGTAGTAGTAATAGTAGTAGTAATAGTAGTAGTAATAGTAGTAATAATAATAGTAGTATTAGTATTAGTAGTAGTAGTAGTAACAATAATAACTCCTTAAGTAATCTAAGTAATTCTAAAAAAGTAATTTGTTGAGAGAGAGAGAGAGAGAGAGAGAGAGAGAGAGAGAGAGAGAGAGAGAGAGGGGGGGGGGCACGTGTATTCAAATGAGCTTGGTGGCACTTATTTACTTAAAAAAACAACGCAAATTTTAAAGGAAAAATTAAAAAAAAAACATGACAAACTTAAAAAAAAAAAAAAAATGCTGAGAACCGGAGATCTGAGGCGAAATATTTGCCTAAACGCTTATTCAAAATACCTGCGGGTGTTTTCAAGCGACAGATTAACAAAATTTCTACACTCAAAAGACTCTAGTACAAGTGACGCGGGTTTTCAAGTGTGTTTTTACGATTCTAGCGACAGAATAACAAAATTCCTACACTCAAATGGCTGTAGCTGAAGTGACTCGGGTTTTCAAGTGTGTTTTTACGATTCTAGCGACAGATTAACAGAATTTCTACACTCAAAAGACTCTAGCACAAGTGACGCGGGTTTTCAAGTGTGTTTTTACGATTCTAGCGACAGATTAACAGAATTTCTACACTCAAAAGACTCTAGCACAAGTGACGCGGGTTTTCAAGTGTGTTTTTACGATTCTAGCGACAGATTAACAAAATTTCTACACTCAAAAGACTCTAGCACAAGTGACGCGGGTTTTCAAGTGTGTTTTTACGATTCTAGCGACAGATTAACAAAATTTCTACACTAAATGGCTGTAGCTGAAGTGACGCGGGTTTTCAAGTGTGTTTTTATGGTTCTAATGGCATATTAACAAGATTTCTGTGTGTGTGTGTATAGAGAGAGAGAGAGAGAGAGAGAGAGAGAGAGAGAGAGAGAGAGAGAGAGAGAGAGAGAGAGAGAGAGAGAGAGAGAGAGAGAGAGATTCAAAACAAGAATTTCTACTACTACTACTACTACTACTACTACTACTACTACTACTACTACTACTTACTACTACTACGGTAACACTGCCTCAAACACACACACACACACACACACACACACACACACACACACACACACACACACACACACACACACACTCGCAAATATAAAAACAATAAATAAAAAAAAGTAATTATTTAAGATAAATTATTTTCGAACTTATAACCAGAGAGAGAGAGAGAGAGAGAGAGAGAGAGAGAGAGAGAGAGAGAGAGAGAGAGAGAGAGAGAGAGAGAGAGAGAGGGGGAGGTTAAGAAGGGAGGAAGGTATAATGCACCCATGCCCTCTCCCTCTCTCTCAATCTCTCTCCCTCCCTGTCTCTTTCGCAACGTGCAAGGCAACCTATGGGGGCAAGAAAGAGAGAGAGAGAGAGAGAGAGAGAGAGAGAGAGAGAGAGAGAGAGAGAGAGAGAGAGAGAGAGAGAGAGAGAGAGAGAGAGAGAGAGAGAGAGAGAGCGCATAGACACAGACAGACAGACAGACAGACAGACAGACAGACAGAGGAGGAGGAGGAGGAGGAGGTGGAGGAGGAGGAGGAGGAGGAGGAGGAGGAGGAGGAGGAGGAGGACTTCCGTTAACACATAAATTCAATATTTAAATGAAGAATAAAAAAAAATGGAGCGCTCTCTCTCTCTCTCTCTTTTTTTTTTTTTTTATTTATACCAAATTCATCATAATTTACAGAGGGTGTCACCACTACATTATATAGAATATCGTGACAACTTAGAGACTAAAGGTTACATAGTTAATGTTACCTATCTAAAAGCTAGGGTTTCCTTCCCGGGATCCCGAGATCCCGGGATCCCGGGATCCCGGCCATAAATGGGCTTTTTTTCCTTCCCGGGAAATATGTGAAATCCCGGGAAATCCCGGGAAACTTCTTTTTATTATTTTTTTCTTATGTCAGCTAAAAAATACGAAAATGTATGAGAGAGAGAGAGAGAGAGAGAGAGAGAGAGAGAGAGAGAGAGAGAGAGAGAGAGAGAGAGAGAGATGCCTGGGCTGGAAGCGAGACAGCGATGAGCTGAATCAGCTGACGAGCGACGACACGTACTGTTCTTGTACACTTCTTTGCTTTGGTGGGCTTCTGGCGCTGAGTCAGGTTAGTCTGTTCTATTCTATCCCTGCGTTAATTGTGTAATGTGAAATTATTTCCTGTGGCCTGCTTCATGCTGATTGCTAACATCCTCATTCCTTTGTCCTTACCATAATTCTACTTCGGTGGGGTGAGCCTGAAATAATACAGTGTAAAAACTAGAAAATAAGTCGCCTGTTCCTCATAACTGTGTCTCTGAATGTGAGTTCGTTATTGAATTTTCGTGTTACAGACTACAAATACGGGGTCTCTCACATGGATATGATTTATTGTAACAACAACATCCTTATAGGGAATATAGAGAATGATTTTTTTTCAGGTGATTTACTGAATTATCTGACTCTACATAACCATTAAAATGGCAGACGAGGCAGAAGCAACAACCAGTACTGAGTCTTATGCATGGAAATATTTTGAAAAACTTAAATGTGAAGAATCGTCACGATGTAAAAAGTGTCATGCAGTTATAAAGTGCAGAGGATGGTCTACCAGTGGTATGATCCGTCATCTCAAGAGCAAACATTCAATTGAAAAAACAGAAAATCTCAAACGTCCTTCAGACAGGTCTCATGATAAAGATACGAGTGAGGTGAAGAGGAATTCTGTGCAACAGAAAATGACTGATTTTTTGAAAAAGGAGGAGACGAAGGAAGAAATCGTTGGGAAGCTAGCTGCAGTAGATGGATTTTCCATAAATGCCATTGCCAAGAGTGAGTTCATAAAGACATCAATGCTTGCAAGGGGATACAAATTGCCTCAAAGTCCAACTCTTGTTATGGATCTTGTACATAAGCAGTACAATGTTGCAAAAGAAAGGGTGATATTTGATATTAACAAAAGGAAGAATGTTGGGGTTAGGTTTGGATTATCTCTTGATGAGTATACTTCACTAAAAAACAAGAGATACATGAACATAAATTTACATACTAGTGATACCTTTTGGAATCTAGGAATGGCTAGAATTACAGGTTCACTACCAGCAGAGACTGCAGTTGAGGTAGTTGAGAATAAGTTAGCTGAGTTTCAGGTAAACTTGGAAAGAGATGTAGTTGCATGTGTAACTGATGGAGCCAGCGTCATGGTTAAATTTGGCAAACTGATTAAGACCTGTCATCACATGTGTTATGCTCATGGAATACATCTTGCTGTTTGTGATGTTCTTTACAAGAAAACAGATGGTAACTTAGTTAGTTTGGAAAGGAGAAATGTTACCCATCTCCAAGAAGAGGAAGTTGATGATGTGGAAGCTGTGCCAGAGGAAGAAGAGTTGAGTAGTATGATAGAGGTGGTATCAGATGAGGATTTGGAAAATATTAGGTTAGAGGATCTGGAAGATGATGAAGTAGGGAACATAGATTTGTCTGTCACCATCAACAAAGTCAGGAAAATTGTAAAGATTTTTAGAAAATCACCCACAAGAAATGAGAAGCTGCAGATGTATGTTGTTAGTGAATATGGCAAAGAACTGATGCTAAAACTCGACTCAAAGACAAGGTGGAACAGCTTGCTAGACATGCTAGAGCGATTTCTCAAAGTAAAAAACTCAGTTGCTAAAGCTATGATTGACTGTAATATGGAAATGAACATCACAAATGGGGAATTAAAAGTGCTGAATGACTTAGTAACAGCACTGCAACCAGTGAAACTAGGGGCAGAGAGGATGGGATGCAGAGGTACAACTATTCTTAGTGCTGAAGGTGTGTTTTCATTCATGTTGAAAGAATTGAATGAACAAAAGTCATCATTTTCAATGAAGCTGCAAAATTCTCTCTATAGCAGAATAAATGAAAGGAGGAGTGCGGTTCTCGTAGGCCTTATGAAATACCTGCATTGTGGTAAGGCTTATAACAGCTGTGAGGAAAGATTACCATTAGCTTTACCCCGTAAGTCTGCCATCGTGGAGTCAGCTAAACAGCTGTTAGGAAGACTGTTTCAAGTAAGTGATGAAGAAGCTACAACTAGTGATAATGTGGAAACATCTGTAAATCAACAAAGCTCACTCACTGATAGACTCCAGGCAGCCATAGATCAGATTCAGACACAAAGTACAAAAAAGAGAAGTGAATGTAACTACATTGGGAAGGAATTCAGTGTATTTGAGGAAACTGGGGACAGAACACAGAATTTAGAAAAATTGTTCCAGGCTCTCAACTCTGTACCACCAACGTCAGTTGAATCTGAAAGGGCTTTTTCAGCAGCTGGCCTTTTTATTACCAAACTAAGATCAAAGCTCAGTGATCGTAGTATTGACTGTTTGTGCTTTTTGAAGAGTTATTTCAAAAATAATTCTTAGGATGTATGACTGCATTTGCAGCTGATTTTTTTTTTTTTTTTTTTTAATCTACAGGCCATTCCATACTCTAGCATTGGGTGTTTAAAGTCCCACTTCCCTCTTTTCGTTTACCATGTCTGGAAAGTTGGGCCTAAATTCCAAATATTCTTTTTATGATTTTGTATGTGCATTACGGAATTTTTATTTTCTTCAGCTTTATTCAAATACACTGGGAAAATACCAGATAATATCTACTCTTCTTTAATTTCAGGGCATTTCGGAACTTTCAGTATTTTCATTTATTTATTTATTTATTTATTTATTCACTTTTTAGGTTTTGTGGAATATGGTGTTCAAATTATTTTACATATGTTATTGAATATATGCAAAAGTTATTCCATAGTTTCATTTTCTGTGTAGTTTACAGTCTTGTGGAGCAAGATGGCTTGATGGGGGTCAGTGGAGGTGGCCAGTGCTACTGTGCCAAGCTTCTATATGGATATGGTAATATGCAAAAATTCATATTCTATACGTATTAGGAAACTCTATGTCATTTAAAAATACTTATTTCACACTTTCACAGGGTAAGTAACAGCGTATTTTTTCTGTCTTTTGTTGTGCCCTTGAGTCGCTCCTGTTACTGTAAAAAAAAAAAAAAAAAAAAAGTACTACTGAGGTTCATTTACGAATTACGATAGAGAAGGAGTATTAGCAAACATTATCTGCTACGGGAAATCCCGGGATCCCGGGAAATGTCTTGATTTTTCCCGGAATCCCGGGATGCTATAAAATCCCAAAAACAGGAAACCCTACTAAAAGCCTCACTCTGTTTTTATCACTGCTGTCTGTATTGTGTCAGCCACTCGTTCACTTTACATTTAAAATTTTGCATTGTCAAGTTCGCAATATTTTCAATGTTTTGCTCACTGGCTATGAGTTTATTCCACCAGCTCACATAAGTGTAAATAAACTGTCTTTGGTGGTGCCATGTCCTGCACCGGGTTTGCAGCAGTTCCTCCGGGGCTGAGGTGACGGCTCTGGTAGCGACCTGGGCCAGTCGGGGAGGCTGCCGGAGTGACTGTAGGTGCGGCACACACACTGTAGCTGCACCTTGAACATTACAGTGAGTCCCGCCACGTCACGCCGATGTTGGAGACTCTGTAATGCTGGTTGGTGTCCTGCCTCTCTGATGAGCCTTGCCGCCCTCTCCTGTACCTTGTCCAGTAGAGACAGGTGCTTGTTGGCCGCACCTCCCCATGCCAGGCACGCGTATTCCAGGGACGAGCGAACCTGGGCTTTGTAGAGGACTTCCATTCCCCTACTGTCCAAGAGAGGTGACATTCTCCTCAGGGATGCCAGCTTCCCTGAGGCCTCCCTGGCGAGCCGCTCTATGTGGGATCTGAAGGACAGCTTTCTATCATATGTGACCCCCAGCACCTCCACCTCGTCCTGTGGGGTCAGCGTGTCGCCTTGGAAGACAAGGCGTGGGGCCGTCCGAGTCTGGAGATGGTGAGCAGCTGCGTTTTGTGTGCCGCAAATTTTACTTTCCACTTTTCGCCCCACGCTGCTATGCGGCTTAGAGTGGCGTTCAGCGTGCTGACAGTGGCGTCTTCCTCCTCAGGACCGTAGCAGAGAGACAGGGTGAGGTCATCCGCGTATGCTCTCGCGCTCGGGATAAGGTGCAGCAGGTCATTTATATAAACATTCCAGAGCAGAGGGCCGAGGCAGCTACCCTGTGGGACCCCCCGCTCTGATGGGATGAAGCCTGGAATCACGCCCATTGACGGTCACTTTGAAGTGTCTGTCCCTCAGGTAACTCTCGAGGAGTTTGAGGAGCGGCCCGTCCACGCCGGCAGCGTAGAGCTTGGTGACGAGCGCCGGATGCCAAACTTTGTCAAAAGCTCCCTCTATATCGAGAGCGACGACAAGGGCGGCCTTGCCCCTGTCCAGGGCAGCGCTCCACTCACTCGTGAGTTGCAGGTGCAGGTCTCCCGCCGACCTCCCCTTCCTGAAGCCGTATTGTCTGTTGCTCAGCAGGTGGTGCCTATCAAGGTGCTGCGTGAGTCTCGAGGCCACTATCGTTTCCAACACTTTACTGAGCACCGGCAACAAGGACACAGGACGGTAATTTTTTGCTTCGGTTTTTGAGCTTTTCTTGTGAATTGGCACCACACTGCTCACTTTCCACAAGTTGGGCCAGGTGCTGCTCCTCAAGCTATTATTGAAGATGGCGGCGAGAGGGCGCGCCAACTCCTCAGCACACTGTCGAAGCAGGCGGGGGCTGATGCTGTCAGGCCCCACCGCTTTCTTGTCGTCCAGGTCTCGGAGCAGCACTTTCACTTCTTTTTCACTGGTTTCTATGCTCATTATTTTTTCACTCACTATCTGTGGTAGTATTTGTGGCGTTTTTTCTGGTTCGGGAATGCACATTTTTGCGGCGAAGTGGGCGGCCAGGAGATTCGCCTTGTCTGTGGCGGTTTGAACAACACTACCGTCTGGCCGGATGAGAGCAGGCACCGAACATCCCCGCGTGTCACCCTGTTGTTCCTTAATGAGATTCCACCAACGTTTGCTGCCGACCTGACCACCCCTCAGTTTGCTCCTGAGGTTCGCCTTCCACTCATCCATGGCCCACTCCTGCCTGGGTGGCTGTCATGCGCGTTGTAGCCGCTCTGTGTCTTTGCCTGGTTCTGACACTGGTGCAGACTTGTGCAATATTATCTCTCTCTCTCTCTCTCTCTCTCTCTCTCTCTCTCTCTCTCTCTCTCTCTCTCTCTCAAAATGCAGAGAGAGAGAGAGAGAGAGAGAGAGAGAGAGAGAGAGAGAGAGAGAGAGAGAGAGAGAATATATACCCTAGCAATAACACACACACACACACACACACACACACACACACACACACACACACACACACACACACACCATATAATTATCAAATGTGTAATCATCTTAACCGCAATTACACGTCAGTTCGTCAATTACACAAGGTATGTAAT
>NC_087173.1:12012985-12015485 GCF_035594125.1 Scylla paramamosain
CTCCCTCTTCCTCTCCCTGCTTCTTCTGCTAAACTGGAGCAAGAGTAGGTCCCCCTTCTCTCTCTCTCTCTCTCTCTCTCTCTCTCTCTCTCTCTCTCTCTCTCTCTCTCTCTCTCTCTCTCTCTCTCTCTCTCTCTTGTAAAGTTAAATTTGTATGTAAAAATATTACCACTTACTCTCACCTTTCTGACAATACCGAGAGAGAGAGAGAGAGAGAGAGAGAGAGAGAGAGAGAGAGAGAGAGAGAGAGAGAGAGAGAGAGAGAGAGAGAGAGAGAGAGAAAATGAGTTTATTAGTAAAGATTTAAAATTTTCATTTCATCTTAGTAGTAGTAGTAGTAGTAGTAGTAGTAGTAGTAGTAGTAGTAGTAGTAGTAGTAGTAGTAGTAGTAGTACTCGTGTTATGAATGACAGAGAAACACACACACACACACACACACACACACACACACACACACACACACACACACACACACACACGTGGGTCCCGACCGACCAGAGTTGCCAGGTCGGTGGTTTTCTCGCCCAATTGGGCTCTTTTTCCTGGTATTGGGCGTGAAAAACATGGTTTCCGCGGTTTGGCGCTTTTTGGGCTCTTTTTACCGCAGTTGGGCTATTTTCTGGGCTACTTATATTTGAAAATATATAATATACTCTTGCCTTCCCGACATACCAAATGAGGGAGTAGACTCACTCGTATGATAAGGAGTGGCGCCAGGTCAGCCAGTAGAAGGGTGGTGTGAACAAGTCTCCCCTCTCCCTAAGGGGATTACTACTAGGGCCGCATGACCTCATTAAGACTGTAGGGCATCCATCCTGAACACCTGCATGCCGCACCCATAATTTCCACATTCACCTCACAGCACACACACTGAAACACAGCCACTTTATTTATTCTCAGCCTCGTAGCTGCCTCAGCCTGCCTGGAGGAGATACAAGTATACTGGATGCAGGCCACGTGCATACGTGTGTACGTATGCACGTGAACATGAGCAAGTGGTCGAAATACAGCAAAAAATACTGTAAAGAGTGGGAACAAGAGGACGGGCTCAAGACAACAAAGTGTTAGCACCGTGTATGCTGAAGGAACTGTGTTGTGACATTGGCAAAAGTGAATATTCATTGATAATACACGAAAGTACTGACAATAATAGGAAGAAAAAGCTGTGTATTGTTGTTGTTGTTGTTGTTGTTCGGTACCCAAGTTACGAACAGAAAAGAATCATAACATCATTCTTGGGACTTGTTGAACTCGATAGAAGCACTGCTGAGGCTGTTACAGCATCTTTGCTTGAGTTCCTGAAAAAAAGTAAATCTGAACATAAAAAAGTGTATTGGTTTGGCAAGTGATGGCTGTAACACAATGTCCGGAGCACACAACTCCGTCACCTCACGATTACGTGAAATAAATCCGGAGGTTACACACATCAAGTGCATTTGCCACTCGTTACAATTATGCATGTCGTATGCCATGAAAAAACTACCTTCCCACCTTGAGTTCATGGTATCGCAGACATATAAGTATTTTTCGAATAGCTCTCTCCGACAGCAGAAATATATGCAGAGGTGGGCTCTTGTTGGAGTAAAAGTGCGCGGGAATACTGCCGCAGACCTGGCAACCCTGCCTGCGACCGACTCGCCTGAGTTGACACTAAGCCACGGTCAAGGTGAGACGTACGCCTCCGTGTTCTGGCGTCCCTCCGGATATTCTCGGTGCCACCGCGACTCTGGCACCCCTCTGTTGGGTGTGCGTGGTGCCCCTGGCCTGACACTCCACGCGGCTGCTGTACCTATACCGTGCTCCGGGAGGACAGCAGCGATGCCGCCCTCTCTGTGTTATGCTGTGTTTGGCCCACGCTGTGTTTTTCACGTGTTTCTGAAGTAATGTGATCGCTGAAGGAGAGAAATGCTGGCGTGAGGAGGCGAGACGTGCTTCCAGGCAGTGAGTGGTCAGGTGTGTTGCGTGTGTGTGCCCGGCGAGCGGCGTGCACGGTGCAGCGGGGCGTGTGTTAGGCGGCGTTCCCCAGGGCGAGGAACTGATGCCGCCACCGCCGCCGCCGCCGCCGCTGCCACCGCCCGCTAACACGAGACGAGGGTGTCGCGGCGGCGGCGTGTCGAGGATCGTGATGACGGCGAGGAGGTGAGGACTACAGGAGGAGGAGGAGGAGGAGGAGGAGGATGTCGTCGCTGGTGGAGGCACTGCAGGTGTCTCCCGCCCGCAGCCGGCGTAGGAAGCCCTCCACGGCGCAGAGCCTCTACAGGGGCGTCGTCAGGAGCAAGGTGAGAGGCGGCCGTCCGGACTTGTCACTCTTCCTCACCGTGTCTGTTTTCCTTCGCCTCCTCTCCCATTGTCTCTTCATCCTGCAGTCTTCCTCCTCTGACCTCCCTCTTCTTCAGCTTGCGATCTTTCTCCTCTAACCTCCCTCCTCTTCTCCTTCCAACTCTCACCCACTCAATCACTCAAGGCAGTCAGTCAGTCAGTCAGTCACTCAGACCAGAAC
>NC_087173.1:12035485-12092985 GCF_035594125.1 Scylla paramamosain
CACCAAAAACACCCTTAAACACCCTTAAACACCCTTAAACACCCCTAACACATCAAAACACCCGACACACACCAAAGACGCCAAAGAACACCCCAACACCCCCCAAAACACTTCAATCACATCCTAACTTGACACACCTCTACACACCCAAAACACCCCAACATCCAAAATACCTCTGACACACACCAAAAACACATTTTCACCCACCAAAACACTCCGAAAATGCCCCAAAACTTATCAAACCCACCTTAAATATCCCTAAAAACCCAAAAAACAAAATTATACACACCAAAACACCCTAACACACCCCAAAAAACATCCAAAAATACCACAAAAATACCTCAAAAACACCCAAAAACACCCCAAAAATTACACAAACTATCCTTAAAAGGCTCTAGTTGAAGTTGTAAGGCATTTCAAGGGTGTTTTTATAGTTCTAGTGACAGATTAACAATATTTCTGCATTACTAACTGGAGAAACACCCCTGAGAACCCTGCTACCTGTATTTAAAAGGCTGCAATAGAAGTTACTGTGGTTTTAAAGGGTGTTTTTATGGTTCTAGCGACACATTAACAACATTTTTGCATTACTAACAGGAGAAACACTCTTTTAAGGATTTTCAAGGTTGTTTTTAAGGTTCTAGAGACAGATTAACAAAATTACTACATTATTAACAGGAGAAACACTCTTTTAAAAGGCTCTAGTTGAAGTTATAAGGGTTTTCTTGCAGTGTTTTTAAGGTTCTAGTGACAGATTGACCACATTTCTACATTCCAAAGACACTAGTTGAAGTTGCAAGGTTTTTCAAGAGTGTTTTCAAGGTTCTAGTGACAGATTAACATTTCTACTTTCCAAAGGCTCTAGTCGAAGTTGTAAGGGTTTTCAAGTGTGTTTTTTTAAGGTTCTAGTGATAGATTAACCAGATCTCCACATCCCAAAAGCTGAAGCTGTAAGGGTTTTCAAGAGTTTTTAAAGTTCTAGTGACAGATTAACAACACAGTCTCTCTCTCTCTCTCTCTGTCTCTCTCACACCCCCTCACACTTTCCCACACTCACTTGGTCAGCCTACACTTGTGGTTCTTGAGTCTGCGTCCCTCATCCACACACAAGTATCTCCAGGCATACTGCTGGAGGCCTCTCACGTCCCTGATGGCCACCTGTAGGGGATAGTGGCAGATTAGGGACAGAAAGGAGCAGGGAGACACAGTAACCCTCCGTATAGCTTCATTCTACCCTAAAGGTCTACAGGGGGGAAGTCGCATTGCTCTACTCTGCCCGGATTTTGCACCACAGACGTGTTGAGGTACCGTTTACCCAATATTTAAAGTTTACCCAAAAAATAACAATAATAACAATAATAATTTGTTGTATTTTCGTTAATTTTTCAAAATATTTGTGTGTACGTGTGTGTGTGTGTGTGTGTGTGTGTGTGTGTGTGTGTGTGTGTGTGATTGACTGATTGATTGTTTATCAAATGCTCAAATTTTATATAAAAGTGTGTGTGTGTGTGTGTGTGTGTGTATGAGAGAGAGAGAGAGAGAGAGAGAGAGAGAGAGAGAGAGAGAGAGAGAGAGAGAGAGAGAGAGAGAGAGAGAGAGAGAGAGAGAGAGAGAGAGAGAGAGAGACACACACACACACACACACACACACACACACACACACACACACACACACACACACACACACACACACACACACCTGGTGGAGCCTCTGTCTCATGGGTCCACACCATCAGTTGAAGCGCCGGCACCCTCTGAACTCCCGGGGACGCACAACCCCATCCTCTGGTTCTAGCCATTTTAATTCAATTACTACATGTAGTTTCCCCTGAGAGATTCCAAGTCCACCTGTTAAGGAGAGAAGTTCTTTGTCAGTATACAATGGATAACAATTTGCTACAAGGTTTCCTCTGACTACAGTAGAGCCTTACCTCTCCTACTACAAATAGTAGTAGTAGTAGTAGTAGTAGTAGTAGTAGTAGTAGTAGTAGTAGTATATGAATAAATAGATAAATAACTAGATAGATACATAAATTAATTAATTAATTAATTTTAAAAAAGGAGAAAGGAGATAAAGAAGCAAGACATGATACTTTAATGAATTTGTGTGTGTGTGTGTGTGTGTGTGTGTGTGTGTGTCCATTACTATAGGTGATATGAAGTATTAATCAAAGTGAGGCTAACATTTGGTGTTGCTTGTCCCTGCAGTGGTAGGTTAGTTAGGTCAGGCCAGGTTCATCTGCTAACATGACTCATAACCAAACAGGTCACTGGTAATGCTTAAGAGAGCAGGTCATGGCATAACTCTTCATCAACACTGACAAACACCCACTAATTATTTCAAAGGAACTTAACTGTGTTCATAAAAGGTGAGGTAAGATTTATACATTTAAAAGTATCTTATCTGTGTGTGTGTGTGTGTGTTGAAGATAAACGTATCCAGTATGTCACAATTCTTCCCAAATATGAGACACCTGAAGAGGGAAAAGTGCAAGAGGAGAGACAAATACCTTTTCTCCTTTTTCTGAAGGAGTGACACGAGCCAAGGGCAACAAAAATCCAATAAAAACAGAAATCTCACTGAAATGCCAGGCCTATAAAAATTTAGGTTTTATTATAGTTTAAGCCATTACACACTACGTGGTAATAACCTACCTCATTTTGTTCTTCTCACTATTCACATCATTTCTAACGATTACACTACTTGTCGGAAATTAATAATAATAACGCCGTGGGCCGTGGGTACAGATTGGAATCATTGGCTTAAACTATAAATTTACCAGTGTTTTTTTTACTGTTTTTTTGTGGTTAGATGTTTTGAATATCTAAATGACCGCCTGCCTGATTGACTGGCTAATTAATTGACTATTTCAGCTTGGTTTAGTGCCTGACTGACTGATTGACTGAATGCCAACCTCTCTCTCACACACACACACACATATATACACGCACACACACTTACCCAATATACAAAACAAATATTTTCTCACAATTATCTATTAAGTCTTATTTACCAGCCTTATTACAGCTCTCACCTTATTTACTGGCACCAATACGCCTTTCCCTGATTCTGCTACTTCTCCTGCCCCTCTCTGCCTGCTGTCGTCCTTCTACGAGTATTTGCTCTATTTCCTTCGTTTATTATTATTTTTATCTCCTTGCCTCGCTCCGGACCCGTGATCAGCTGTTTGTTTACATTGTAAGTGTTGCCAATCCACGGTACCTTCATTATTATTATTTTTTTTTTTTTACATTATTTCGGCTTTTTATTTAGTCATACTCGTAATATTTAGTTTCAACGTAACCCGCATGACGAAATATTAACAAATGAACTCTTCCGTGAAATGAAAACCCGCCAAAATTCAACTTTTTTAAAAATATAAGCAGACATGATCCGGACGTCCGTATATATTAGCCAATATTTACTTTATTTCTCGTCACCATAAGTCACCCGTGGCAGTGAATGGAGCCACATGACTATGCTTTCATGTCCGCTGGTCAGACCTAACCGCCACTGCCTAGTTTAAGTCTGACGGAAGGTTTAACAGGCCAGGGGTGAGCTGCGGCAGGCTGGCCCGTCATACCTCACACCCCTTTATTTCCCTCACACACATTAATACACTCGTTACACACACTCATCCACCTACTGCCACTTACCTGTGCACAAATCACCCCAGTAGTCTGCTCCTCACACAACAAAACACTGTAAATTACGATAAATATTGAGAGACAGCAGATTTATTTATTTTTTATTGTCTTCCTCAGTGTACCTGGGAAACACCGTGCAGTGCGGTTGTGTGTGTGTGTCCTCTTTTCATTTAAACACCAGGGAACGGGACCACAGAGGCACAGGAGGTCAATAATTATTAAGGTGAGTTTAGTAGTGACAGGTAGCAGAGGTCTGGCTTCAACCTACGACACTACCTGGAAAACACTGGAAATACCTGGAAAATACTTGATACTTAATAGCAAAAGGGGAGAAGAGAAGAGAGAATATAATGCTATTTATCATGGAATAGAGGCGGACACACACACACACACACACACACACACACACACATAGATATACACACACACACACACACACACACACACACACACACACACATATATATATACACACACACGCA
Source organism: Scylla paramamosain (assembly GCF_035594125.1). Lineage (NCBI taxonomy): Eukaryota > Metazoa > Arthropoda > Malacostraca > Decapoda > Portunidae > Scylla > Scylla paramamosain. The sequence goes on from NC_087173.1 coordinate 12,039,616, forward strand.
TACACACAGCTGAAATTAATCCAGAAAACAGAGAAATAACCTTCATAACAACCACAAATAATAAGGAAAGAGAGTTATCCAACCTTGTTTTCATCTGAGCCCCCTCCCAGCCCTCCCGCGGCCGCCATGATGGATTGCCAGAGTCTACCCTCGGTTCCAATATTCTTTCTATTTTCTTAACTTATATATTTAGGCTTTTTAACTAAGATTTTATGGTTTGTAAAAATATTTGGTGGTGTTTTGAGTGTTTTGCGTGCGAGTGTTAAGGGAAACATGTCGATTATGAGGTTGTTTCAGCGTAAATAATTGTTGCTGTTTGCCGTTAAATTTTTCATACCGCCAAACATGATTTTTTATTTCAGCCGCTAGGCAAGATTTTATGGGCTCAAAAAATCGTTTATTGTCTTTTAAATATGTTATGATGCTTTTGAGTGAAATACGTGGACTTTTAGAGGGGTTTTAGACCCGTTGAAAACTCAAAAAGTCGACATTTATAAATTATTTATTTATTTATTTCAGCTTCCGGTTAACTTCTGATTGTTTGTAAAAATAGTTTCGATTTTTTAAAGTGTATTGTGTTCGTGAGAAATGAGATTTGTGGACTTTGGAGTGTTTTTTTTTATCGTGTTTGTTCGAACACTTTTTCATATAGTTATTTAAATATAGCTTTATTATTACTGAAGCTTGGAATATTTTTATATCTCCAGAATTAATTTAAAATTATGCCCTTTCATAATATGTAAAGCATTCCGGCCTAGCTCCATTTTTGCGAGGGGTCATTTTCAAAATCATTTGCGTAACGTAAATATGGCGGACGTGACGTCATCAGCCGCCTTCATCCGGGGACCGAGACCCTGGACCTTCCCACCTCCCAGTGCCCTTCCATCAGTATTTAGTGATATTTCCTATATTTTCCAGCTGTTTTCATGCATAGAGAAGAATAGAAAGAGGAGTGAATTCTTCGTTTCTGTGGCGTTTTAAAAAGGCAGGGGATGTTTTTTTTATATATTTTTTTATTTTTTTGTGTTTTTTTTTTTAGATTTTGGTGTTTTTCAAGTTTGTTTGGGTAGAAATTGTTGTTTTTTCGCTGTCCTTGGGTAGGTGTGTGTCTCTTCTGGGGTGTTTTGAAAGGAAATTAAGTATTATTTAAGTGTTTTTGGCTAGAAATGTGTGTTTTTTGATGTGTTAAAAGAAAATCGCATGTTTTTCAGTGTGTTTGGGTAGAAATGTATGTTTTTTTGGGTGTTTTGAAAGGAAATCACGTGTTTTTTCAGTGTTTTTTGCGTAGAAATTAATGTTTTTGAGGTATTTCTGACCGGTAATCAGTGTTTTCTTTGAGTACTGTTAATAGAAATAGCTGTTCTGGGCCGAATTTGTGTTTTTTGAGTATTAAAAGGAGAAAAATAGTGCTGCTAGGTGTTATTGGGCAGGAAAATTTGTGTTGCTAGGTGTTTTTGGGGAGGAAAATTTGTGTTGCTAGGTGTTTTTGGGGAGGAAAATTGTGCTTCTAGGTGTTTTTGGGGAGGAAAATTGTGTTTGAAGGTGTTCTTTGGGGAGGAAAATTGTGCTTCTAGGTGTTTTTGGGGAGTAAAATTGTGTTTCTGGGTGTTTTTGGGGAGGAAAATTGCATTTCTAGGTGTTTTTGGGGAGGAAGATTGTGCTTCTAGGTGTTTTTGGGAGGAAAATTGTGTTCCTAGATGTTTTTGGGAAGGAAAATTGTGTTTCTGGGTGTTTTTGGGGAGGAAAATTGTGTTTCTGGGTTGTTTTAGGGGAGGAAAATTGTCTTTCTAGGTGTTTTAGGAGAGTAAAATTGTTTCTGGGTGTTTTTGGGGAGGAAAATTGTGTTGCTAGATGTTTTTGGGGAGGAAAATTGTTTTTGGGGAGGAAAAATGTGTTTCTAGGTGTTTCTGGTGTGTGTGTGTGTGTGTGTGTGTGTGTGTGTGTGTGTGTTGCCTTGTCTTTCGTTGTACAGATGCTTATGCAGTGTGTGTGTGTGTGTGTGTGTGTGTGTGTGTGTGTGTGTGTGTGTTGCCTTGTCTTTCGTTGTACAGATGCTTATGCAGTGTGTGTGTGTGTGTGTGTGTGTGTGTGTGTGTGTGTGTGTTGCCTTGTCTTTCGTTGTACAGATGCTTATGCAGTGTGTGTGTGTGTGTGTGTGTGTGTGTGTGTGTGTGTGTGTGTGTTGCCTTGTCTTTCGTTGTACAGATGCTTATGCAGTGTGTGTGTGTGTGTGTGTGTGTGTGTGTGTGTGTGTGTGTGTGTGTGTGTGTGTGTGTGTGTGTGTGTGTGTTGCCTTGTCTTTCGTTGTAGCCTTCAGAAAAAAAATATTAAAGTTTTTACAGTGGGAAAATTTTGGTGGTGAGTGAGAAAATGACTCAAATATTACCTGAAATTTAACCTGATGTGGTGGAGCCTCACACTCCTCAGCTGCCCCTAACCAAACCTAACCTAACCCAAAGAAGCCTACCCGAACTTCTGTCTGGTGCTTCCTCCTCCCCAAGACTGGCTATCTCGTGTCATAATCCCAAGCTAGCCTAACCTAACCCTACCTAACCTAACCTAAGCAATTCTAACCTAGCCAAACCTTATCTAAGCAAGCCTAACCTAGCCAAGCCTAACCTAACCTAAAGAAGCCTACCCTAACCTAACCTAGCCTAACCTAACCTAACCTAACCTAACCTAGCCTAACATAACCTAACCTCGTCTAACTTAACGAAGCATAGCCAAACCTAACCTAACCTACATCCTCTTCCCACGGCCCCACTTAACCAAACCTAACGTAACTTTCAGAGCAACGGCAACCCTCCAATCCGGCAAGCAGTTGGCGGCAGCGATGGCGGTGGCGGCAGCAGTGGTGGCGAGGCGGACGGCAGGGACAGAGGGGCAGTACAGGGTGCGGACATCAAGGAGAAGGTGAGCAGGGTGTTGTGTTGGTGTGTGTTGCTAAGCTGAGATGCAATATTTGTCACTCAACACTCGTGCAACACTGCCTCCATGCACAAGTGTGTCGGGAAAATGATTTAAAGTCGTAAAAATGTTCTTGTTTTACTTTATTTATTTATTTATTTATTTTGTTTTATTTTTTGTATATATAGGAGGGACACTGGTCAAAGGGAACTAAGTACAATAAGAAAAAAATACTGAGAAAAAATAAAAGATAAAAAAGACCTCACTTAACCTAACCTAACCTAACATAAGCTAACTTAACCTAAAATAACGTAGCCTAACCTCTTTTAACCTAACATAACTTAACCTAACTTAACTTAACCTAACTTAACTTAACCTAACCTAACCTAACTTAACCTAACCTCTTTTAACCTAACCTAACCTAACTTAACCTAACATAACTTAACCTAACCTCACTTAACCTCACTTAACCTAACCTAACGTAACTTAACCTAACCTAACCTAACCTCACTTAACCTAACCTCACTTAACCTAACCTCACTTAACCTCACTTAACCTAACCTAACGTAACTTAACCTAACCTAACCTAACCTCACTTAACCTAACCTCACTTAACCTAACCTAACCTAACCTCACTTAACCTAACGTAACCTAACCTAACCTAACACCCACAGAGGAACGCACGGACAAGCAAGGTGTTATTCGGCAGTCTGATCCTGGACCTGGTCGGCTTCATGGCGGTGGTGCCTCTGTGTCCTGCTCTCCTTGACTGTTACTCCAAGCACAACACCAGCGGCTTGTATTCCTCTCAGCTCTCCTGTGTGACTTATTACCAACATATCATCGGTTTCGCTGCGAGGTTCCATTCTGTCTTGTTTGGTAATTGAGTGGGTTTGTTGTGTTTTGTATTGGTTTATATATTTTTAGCTTGTTTTTATTATTATTTTTTTCAATTTTTTTTATCCTATTATCTATTTATTTATTTTTTGTTTGTTTGTTTGTTTACAGGGTGTGTGTGTGTGTTTGTTTGTGTTCCTGCTGTTCAGTATTGCAGCTTGTTTTCTTTATTATTGTTATTTTGTGTTTTATTCTATTTCAGTGTTCTGAGGGAGTCTTCAGGTGTTTTTGGGGTGTTTTTGGAGTGTTTTGGGGTGTTTTTGGTGTGTTGTGAAGTGTTTTGATGTGTTTTGGGGTGGTTAAGGGGTGTTTTGAAGTGTTTTGTGGTGTTGTGGAGGTGTTTTGGGATTTTTGGTGTGTTTTAAAGTGTTTTGGGATGTTTTTGGAATGTTTTGATATGTTTTGAAATGTTTAGGAGTATTTTTGGAGTATTTTGGTGTGTTTTTGGAGTGTTTTGGGATGTGTTTGTAGTGTTTTGGGGTGTTTTGGGGTATTTTGAAGGTGTTTTGGTGTGTTTTTGGAGTGTTTTGGGGTATTTTGGGATGTTTTGGTGTGTGTTGGGTTATTTTGAGAGTGTTTTGGTGTGTTTTGGAATATTTTGAGGGTGTTTAAAGGTGTTGTGGTAGTTTAAAATACATTGTTAGTTTACTTTTTTTTACTTTTTATTTTCTTATGCATTATTTTATTTCTTATTTATATTGTGGTGTGTTGTCGGTGTGTCCTAACCTAACCTAACCAGCCTACCCTCTCCTAACCTCCCCTCAACCCACAGGCACTGATTGGCGTGACATTCAGCATAGGCTTCACCGTCGGGCACACTGTGGGGCCTGCGTTCTCCCGCTGGGGAAGTACTGGGTGGTTCGCGGCCTCGGCTGTCTACGCACGCACTCTCACTGTGGCTAACATAATATTCTTTGCTGTCTTCTTCCAGGAATTGCTGCCTGAGGTGTGTGTGTGTGTGTGTGTGTGTGTGTGTCTCTCATTTTTTTTTTTTTATTATGTATATTTTTTTTGTTTTTGTATAATTTTTGCTTATTTTTTTTTTCCTTTCATTTTTTCTTTCTTTGCTTATTTTGTAATTTGTTTGTATTTCCTTGTGTCTCTGAATGTTGTTAAAGAAAGGTGCATTGTGAGTAAAGCATCATTTTCTCTTTCCTTTCCTCATTTCTTTACTTTTCCCTCTTATTCCTTCCTTTCTGTCATCATTACAAACCCTTTCTATTCATTACAAACCCTTTCTCTCATTTTCCTTACCATAAACCATCAAAACATCTTAACAATCTCATTTAAATCACTTTTCTTCTCATTATCATCTGTTTGTTTACATTCTCTTGCTTTCTTTCACTTATTAATTCATTACACTCCTGTTTGTGTGTTTAGGAATGTTTTGAGATATTTTGGGGTGTTTTGGAGGTGTTTTGGGGTGTTTTTTCAAGTGGTTTGAGGTAAATTGTCTGTTTTTTGGATATATTTGTCTGTTTTTGTCTGTTTTTTGGGTATTATTGGGGTTTTGGAGGTGTTTTGGGGGTGTTTTTGCAAGTGTTTTGAGTTAAATTGTCTGTTTTTGGGTGTTTAATGGTGTTTTGGGAGTGTTTTGCAAGTTTTTGAGGTAAATAGTGTGTTTTGGGGTGTTTAATGGTGTTTTGAGAGTGTTTTGAGGTAAATTGTCTGTTTTTGGGTGTTTAATGGTGTTTTGGGAGTGTTTTGCAAGTTTTTGAGGTAAATAGTGTGTTTTGGGGTGTTTAATGGTGTTTTGGGAGTGTTTTGCAAGTGTTTTGAGGTAAATAGTGTGTTTTGGGGTGTTTAATGGTGTTTTGAGAGTGTTTTGCAAGTGTTTTGAGGTAAATAGTGTGATTTGGGGTGTTTAATTTTGTTTTGGGAGTGTTTTGCAAGTGTTTTGAGGTAAATAGTGTGTTTTGGGGTGTTTAATGGTGTTTTGAGAGTGTTTTGCAAGTGTTTTGAGGTAAATAGTTTGTTTTGGGGTGTTTAATGGTGTTTTGGTGGTGTTTCAGGGTTATATAGGGGTGTTTGGGGGTGATCTAGGGTAAGTAGTGTTATCAAGGCTGTAGTGGAAGTTACTGTGGGTTTTCAAAGGGTGTTTCCATGGTGATTCACTTGTATTTTATCCCTTGTACAGTAAAACTCCCTTTCCCTGAGTTGGCAACACTGTTTGTTTACGTTCGCTGTTGTCTCGTCGTGTGTGAGTCAGATTTGTGTCTTGTTCTTCCACCGCAGGGCAGAAGGAGGAGGGACATTGGTGCCAGTTTGACCGAGGCTTGGGAGGTGATCAATCCTAGGGCTCTGTTCTCCGTCAGCTGTGTCAAGGGCCTGGGCAGAGAAGGTGTGTGTGTGTGTGTTTGTATGTTCAGTATTCTGTGTTTGTTCGTGTTTGTAGTATTGTGTGTGTGTGTGTGTGTGTGTGTGTGTGTGTGTGTGTGTGTGTACTAGCAAATATTCCTTTATGTTTACTCCTGAAACACACACACACACACACACACACACACACACACACACCACCTCCCGTTCCTCCTCCTCCTCCTCTCCCTTCATTCATACACACACACACACACACACACACACACACACACACACACACACACACACACACACACACACACACACACACACACACACACACACACACACACACACACACACACACACTACCTCCCGTTCCTCCTCCTACTCCTCCTCTCCCTTCATTCATAAACATCTGTCTTTCTCTCTCTCTGTAGAACGCATGAAATTAATACAACTTAGCCGAGTTTACTTCCTCTACCTGTTCCTGTATTCCAGCCTGGAGTTAACGCTGATCTTCGCGACCCACCACAAGCATAGTTACGACTCGTTGGCGCAGGACCGCAAGTTTTCCTTCCTGGGCCTGGTCATGGCAATTACACAGAGAGGGTTTATGCGAAGTGTTAAGACTGGAACTGAAAAAGCAACTGCCAATTAGGTGTTCTGGGGTTTGTGTGTGTGTGTGTGTGTGTGTGTGTTGGAGAGGGTTTGTGTGTGTGTGTGGCCGGGAAAGGGTTGCCTGTGTGTGTGTTTTCAAGGGTGTTTTTCATGGTTCGAGTTTAACAGGGTGTAGTGGAAGTTACTGGGGTTTTCAAGGGTGTTTTTCATGGTTTTTGTTTAACAGGGTGTAGTGGAAGTTACTGGGGTTCTCAAGGGTGTTTTCATGGTTTTTGTTTAACAGGGTGTAATGGAAGTTACTGGGGTTTTCAAGGGTGTTTTCATGGTTCGAGTTTAACAGGGTGTAGTGGAAGTTACTGGGGTTTTCAAGGGTGTTTTCATGGTTCTAGTCTAACAGGCTGTAGTGCAAGTTACTGGGGTTTTCAAGGGTGTTTTCATGGTTCTAGTTTAATGGGCTGTAGTGGAAGTTACTGAGGTTTACAAAGTATATTTTCAAATCTATATTTTTACTGTGTAGAATTACAATATAAAACAACAGGATTTATCAGTAACACTATTATTAAACCCACCACTGCCTCCACTACCACCCTCACCATCCACAGTGGTTAATGACGATGACTCCTGCTTTCATCCTCATCGGGGCTAGCAAGACCAACCTGGGGCTGTACTCTGGACTGACGCTGTATGCCATAGGTGGGTCTGTAGGGGCTGGGATAACAGATAATTAAAATAAACACTCAAACACTTTTAAAAACACAAAATTCATGCTGGTATACACTTAAAAACACACTGAAATACTTACTAAGACTGGTGTACACATGTAAACTTGTACACAAACACTGGTGTACACTCAGAAACACACAGACACTTGGTAAGGCTGGTACACACACACAAACCCATAAGAGATACTGGTATATGCTCACAAACCTCTACATATATTAAGTAAGGCTTGTATACACCAATCTAAATGTAGGTTGAAGAGATACCTTGTACTCTCTCTTTCTCTCTTTCTCTCTCTCTGTCCTACACCTCAGTACACCCCTGCTATCCACCCTTACACCATAAATACACCCTATCTGACCTCTGCATCTTATTAAACTACCCTGTTTGTCCCCTACATCCTCAGTTTCTCCCCTACACCCTCAGTAAACCCTGTGTATCTTACCTGTTTGTCTGTCTGTGTGTCTATCCCCTTACACTTCATAACACCCCTGCCAGCCCCCTGCTTACCACCCCCCCTCCCCTCTCTTAGGTTCCTCTTTGATGGTGCCCTGCCTCACTGCCCTCGCCTCCTGTCACAGCACGGCCTCTCACAAGGGTACCCTGTTTGGCATTCGGAGGTCACCAGGGGCTGTTCCAAGGGCGTTCGGACCTGTTGTGACCAATAGGTTTGTTTGTGTTGTTCGAGAGTGTTTAGCTGTGTTTTGTGTGTTTTTTGGTGTGTTTTGAGGTGTTTTGGGGGTGTTTTTGGGTGTTTTAAGGGTGTTTTGGGTGTATTTTTGGGTGTTTTGGTATGTTTGGCTGTGTTTTGGGTGTGTTTTTGGTGTGTTTTGAGGTGTTTTGGATGTGTTTTGGGGTGTTTTTGGGTGTTTTGGGTGTATTTTTGGGTGTTTTGGGTGTTTTGGTATGTTTAGCTGTGTTTTTGGTGTGTTTTGGGGTGTTTTGGGTGTATTTTAGAGTGTTTTGCTGTGTTTTGTGTGTGTTTTTGGTGTGTTTGGGGGGTGTTTTGGGGTGTTTTTGCATGTGTTTTGTGTGTTTGGAAGTCTGAGGCTGTGTTTTTGGGTGTTTTGGGTGTATTTTAGGGTGTTTTAGGATGTTTAGCTGTGTTTTGTGTGTGTTTTTAGTGTGTTTTGGGGTGTTTTGGATGTGTTTGTGGGTGTTTTGGTATGTTTGGCTGTGTTTTGTGTGTGTTTTGGATGTGTTTGGGTGTGTTTGAGGGTGTTTTGGGGGTGTTTGGATGTGTATGGATATATTTAAGGGTGTTTTTGGTGTGTTTGGGGGTGTAGAGGTGTGTTTGGGTGTGTGGGACAATGTTTTGGGGGTGTTTGGGGGTGTAGAGGTGTGTGTTGGTGTGTTTGGGTGTATTTTGTTGTGTTGTCTGTGTTGTTTGGGTCTCTCTCTCTCTCTCTCTCTCTCTCTCTCTCTGCAGGATTCTGGGTAATGTGGGCAGAAGTGTGCTATATTGTAGACAGCCTCTCCATGCTGCTGCCGCTAGTGATGCAGCAGGCCTACTGAGCTCCCTGCCACGCCCTCAGCCTGTTTATATTAGCCAGGTTAAGGAGGAAGGATGTTGGGCTGATGTTGGCCTATTTATGTGGTTTTTGGGCTAGTTTTGGGCGGTTTTTTGTCACGTGTTCCTTCTTTTGGGCTAGTTTTGGGCGGTTTTTTGTCGTGTTCCTTCTTTTGGGCTATCATTATCTATTTTTGTTCTTTTATTTTTCATGGTTCCAGTGACAGTTTAAGAGGCTGTGGTGGAAGTTATTAGGGTTTTCAAGGGTGTTTTCATGGTTCCAGTGACAGTTTAAGAGGCTGTGGTGGAAGTTATTGCGGTTTTCAAGGGTGTTTTTATGGTTCTAAAATTTAACATGCTGTAGTGGAAGTTATTAGGGTTTTCAAGGGTGTTTTCATGGTTCCAGTGATAGTCTAAGAGGCTGTAGTGTGCAAACTCTCTTGTCAGGGTGTAAACTCACCTTACCTTAATAAAATGTTGATTAATATTCCTCTAGTTTCATTTTTCACTCATATTTTTGTGTTGACTGTCTTGTAGGGAGCTTACGGTGTGTGTGTGTCTGTTTCTCCTATAATGAGGATGATAATGATGATATTGATAAAGAAAAACAAATAAAACAATACTTATAAAAATTAAGTATTTTTTTTTTATATATATTTTCACCAATAATTAAAAGGAATCAAAATGTTTTCTTTTCTAAATATTATGTAACCAAAAAACTAACGTCATTCAAAATAACAACAGTAATAATAATAATAATAATAATAGTATGAGAACCAATATTACTGTATGTTATATATGCGTATTACCATATATTTAGTTTGAATATATTTGTGGGAGTCCTTGTATGTGCACGTGAGGCCCCCGTTAGCAAGATTTGGCGGGAGAGTTCGCTTAGGGAGGCCAACCCACGCGCAGTTACCGCCAAGAATTAGCCGCGAGTGGGGGTGCGCTTCCCTTGCTGCCTTTCTCTTCCTTTGTTCTGCTCTGTTTGTTGTCGCAGTACAAGAGAAGAGTGCAGATAAATAGTTTGTGATCCCAGGAGAACACAAGAATCCGTGATATGAAGAAAAAACTGGGAAAAGTAAGTATATTATGGTGATGTGTGTGTGTGTGTGTGCGTGGACGCGTGGCTGGTGACCGTTCCTTTCCGGTGCTGGCCACAAGCTTTTGGTTATGTCAGGCCTCCACCACTGCCATGTGTAGGTCTGGAGGTCAGGTCAGGTCATGTTAGGTCACCATCAGTGTCACGTGTAGGCCTCGTGAGTTTTTGCAGCTTGGTCATGATGCTCGAGTCGTTAAATTTGAAGAGACGTAGGCCATCTTGCCGTTACCTTCACTATGATTTTATTACATCTCCACTATATACGTGTTTGTACCTCGCAGCTTCCCGTATTGAGTTAATGCATCTTCACTACATGCCAGCCGTTATTTCGTGGAGTTTTTGGTGTCAGTTTAATGCATCTTCACTACATGCCAGCCGTTATTTCGTGGAGTTTTGGTGTCAGTTTAATGCATCTTCACTACATGCCAGCCGTTATTTCGTGGAGTTTTTGGTGTCAGTTTAATGCATCTTCACTACATGCCAGCCGTTATTTCGTGGAGTTTTTGGTGTCAGTTTAATGCATCTTCACTACATGCCAGCCGTTATTTCGTGGAGTTTTGGTGTCAGTTTCGCTTATTTATTTTATATCGACACTACGCCAACTAACTCCTTATTTCGTGTTTCGGCCTTGCATTTATTTATTTTTTTCTTATTTTCATCTTCCCTACATCAACTAACTGCTTATTTCATACTGTGGCCTTGCAGTTTCCCTTATTTTCCTATTTTTTTTTTTTTATCTTCGCTACATCAACTGACTGCGTATTTATTTGGATTTCCCCTTATTTTCTTGTGTTCATCTTCACTACTCTAACCAACTGATTTCGTGGTGTTTTAGCCTTGTATTTTTTCACTTATTTATTTTTCATCTTCACTACGTAAGTCTTATATTTCAAATTTTGGCCTTTTATTTATTGATTTATTTTATTTATTTATTTATTTATTTATTTATTTATTTATTTATTTATTTTTATATATATAACTATACCAACTAAGTCATTTTGTGATTTTTGATGTTGCAGTTTTCCTTATTTTGTTATTTTAATATTTCCTTAACGTAAGTCGTATTTCAAATTTTGGCCTTTTATTTATTTATTTATTTATTTATTTTTTATTTTTTTATATATATATATATAACTATACCAACTAAGTCATTTTGTGATTTTTATATTGCAGTTTTCCTTATTTTGTTATTTTAATATTTCCTTAACAATATTAAGTTGAACCCATAACTTGTCCTGCCTCCTCCTCCTCCTCCTCCTCCTCCTCCTCCTCCTCCTCCTCCTCCTCCTCCTCCTCCTCCTCTTATATTTAATTTGATCTTTCAGGAGAAGAAAAAAGAAGAAAAGAGGAGGAGAAAGAGAAGATGAATGAAATGAAGTCCATCATTACAGAAGAAGAGGAAGCAGAGGAAGAGGCAGCCCTATACCTCTCAAGAAACTACAAGGTTCTTCAGTAAGTATTTACCTACTTAGTTGTGCTTTGTGGGAAAAGAGTTATGCTCATGCTGTCCTCCTTATCTTTTAATATCTAACTAAGCCTTAAATCCATGTAGACTTTATGCATTTATCATCTCATCCAGACTACTCCATACATCGGTACTTCTACACGAGAAACTATACTTTGTGACGTCTCTCCTACGAGCACTAGAATAAAAACTCACTTAGTTTGTAACACGATCTGCCTCTTGTAAATCCAAATTGTTGCTTCATTATTTCATTTCCTTCTAGGTACTGCAACCATTTATCCTTCACCAGTCACACATTTTGCACACCACACTTGTTAGAGACACAGGTCTATAGTTTAAGGGCTTCTCTTTACTACCACTTTTGTATATTGCCACTATGATGACTCTCTTCCATTCAATTGGGACTCTAGTTTCAATTAAAGAGCTCTCAATGATATATGTTACCCATGTCAGCTGCTGATTGCACTTTTTTAGTATCCATCCTGACACTCCATCAGGTCCAGGGGCCTTCCTAATGTCTAGTCCCTCCATCTGTTTGTGGACATCCTCTTGAGTCACTTGGATTTCCCCCAGAGCCATTTCTTCACTCATCTCACTCTACCACACAAATGTTTCCTCTTTTGTGAATACTGATTGAAAACTCTTGAATCATTATCTCTGCCAGTTGAGTTGGATCCTCACACATCTGACCTTTCACCTTCAATCTGCTTCTTCTTCTTCTTTCTCTGGTAAACTCTGGAACTCCCTGCCTGCTTCTGTATTTCCACCTTCCTATGACTTGAATTCCTTCAAGAGGGAGGTTTCAAGACACTTATTCATCAATTTTTGACCACTGCTTTGACCCTTTTATGGGACTGCCATTTCACTGGACATTATTTTGTTATAGGATTTTTGTTGCCCTTGGCCAGTGTCCCTCCTACATAAAAAAAATATAATTAATTTCTTGTAGTGTAGTTTTGCCAAGCTCCTGCATATTTTTCTTGTGCCATCTAATCCATGGTGTTTCCCTCTCCTCCCTAGCTAGTTCACATCTGTTATACCTGAAGCTGCACCGGATGGGCACCAGTTGGCTCTCAGGGGATGTGTTCTACTGATCACACCCATCATCGGAGGGTCCAGGAAGGGCAGTTCTCTCTCTCCACGTTTACTGATGAGGTAGGCATGACCGTAACAACTGCGGACAAGTTCTCGGTCTCAATTTCTTACAAAATAACGTTATGCACTGATATTAAACACTTTCAACATATTACACTATTCATTAACAATACATGCAGTCAACTTGGCACTGTGACAATCAGTTTTTACCACAAAATTAAAGTATTTACCTTGGTCACCATCCTGCCTGTCTTTGTCTGAACAGGACTTGGCCGTCAGTGATGCCCGCAGGCGACCAGCTGGTTAACCCACACTACCAGCAAGTGAGCATCGGCTTTGGTTCTTAATATGGCAATGATTACTGATACTTTACACATGTTACGCGTTTTCATGCAAGCACAAAACTGTTGAACATTTCACTCATGATTACTGAGGAATAACGAGGTGAGGTACAAATGCTTTACATACACTAACAGTACCATTCTTATATCTTGTCTTTGTCCCTACTTTTGGTACGTATCTTGTCACTCCCTCTTCATAAATATTGATGAAAGCTTCCCACATCTTTTGCACATTACTTGTTGTGATAAGTGTACTCCTGTCTGCTTCACCAAAGTTTCTCCTCATTTGTTCAAAATTTGACTTACCATAATTAAATCTTTCACTTTTATAATCTTCACATCTATGTTCCTCTCTGTGTGTGTGTGTGTGTGTGTGTGTGTGTGTGTGTGTGTGTGTGTGTGTGTGTGTGTGAATATTCATTTAAGTAGAGAAGGATAAGGTAGAAAATATGTTATATATGCCTCCTCCTCCTCCTCCTCCTATATTTTATTTGATATTTCAGGAGAAGAAAAAAGAAGAGAAGGAGGAGGAAGAGAAGATGAATAAAATGGACTCAATCATTACAAAGCGAGAGGGAGCAGAGGAAGAGGCAGCACCACCACCACCACTACTACTACTACTACTACTACTACTAGTACTACTATTAACACCACCACTACTACTACTACAATTTTAAGTATGCACACAGAGAGAGAGAGAGAGAGAGAGAGAGAGAGAGAGATTTAAGCCTTAACCAGTATGGTGTTTAATGTTTCATTTATTTGCTATCTTATTGGTTTACCAATTATTATTGTTGTTGTTGTTGTTGTTGTAATCATCATCATCATCATCATCATCATTACTATTGCCATTATGATGTTTTGTCAAGGATTACATCAGGAGATGCAAGTCAATAAGGGAATAAGGCCCTCCTCCTCCTCCTCCTCCTCCTCCTCCTCCTCCTCCTCCTCCTCTTCTCCTCCTCCTCTTCTCCTCCTCTTCCTCTTCTCCTCTTCTCCTCCTCCTCCTCTTCTCCTCCTCTCCTCCTCCTCCTCCTCTTCTTCTTCTCCTCCTCCTCTTCTTCTCCTCCTCCTCTCCTCCTCTTCTCCTCCTTCTCCTCCTCTCCTCCTCCTCTCCTCCTCCTCCTCCTCCTCTCCTCCTCCTCCTCCTCCTCCTCCTCCTCCTCCTCCTCCTCCTCCTCCTCCTCCTCCTCCTCCTCCTCCTCCTCCTCCTCCTCCTCCTCTCCTCCTCCTCCTCCTCCTCCTCCTCCTCCTCCTCCTCCTCCTCCTCCTCCTCCTCCTCCTCCTCTTCTTCTTCTTCTTCTTCTTCTTCTTCTTCTTCTTCTTCTTCTTCTTCTTCTTCTTCTTCTTCTCCTCCTCCTCCTCCTCCTCCTCCTCCTCCTCCTCCTCCTCCTCCTCCTCCTCCTAATCCTAATCCTCCTCTTCTCCTCCTCTTCTCCTCCTCTTCTCCTCCTCCTCTTCTCCTCCTCCTCCTCTTCTCCTCCTCCTCTTCTTCTTCTTCTTCTTCTTCTTCTTCTTCTTCTTCTTCTTCTTCTTCTCCTCCTCCTCCTCCTCCTCCTCCTCCTCCTCCTCCTCCTCCTCCATAATGTCTTTCTTCACCACTTGAATATTTCAGTCTATCATGTGTTTTTAACCTATTTATATATCCTCATCCTCCTCTCAAGCCATTTAGCTTCAAATTTCATGTAGTGTTTTTCTTTTTTGTGCTGCGGGGAGAACTCTCACCTCGGAGAGGGTCTATTTCAGTCCGATTTTTCGTTTGTACCGGGTGTCGAGATCCCGTCAGAAAAATGGTGGCGTCTATTTTAAGTGATCAAAAAATTCCTTGCAGTTAAAGTTAATTAGATAAAGTCAAATTATTCTTGATTACTGCCTGCTTGTGTTACACCTGCTGGAGTTCTTGCCAAATCACACACAGGTGGTGCCCAAGTACATGGCACTCAGCTAGAAAATGGTTTGGCGCACATCCACGCAGGGTAACTGGAGTCAGTGGCCAAGGATTTATTAGTCTTGTTTTCAAACAAAACAATTACAGATTCAAGATTTGAATGTGTGATGTCTTTTTTGACCACTTGATAGAAGCTGTCCCTCATCCCAGGCCCGTTTTGCTTTTTTGTACTGCGGGGAGAACTCCCACCTCGGAGAGGGTCTATTTCAGTCCGATTTTTCGTTTGTACCGGGTGTCGAGATCGCGTCAGAAAAATGGTGGCGTCTATTTTAAGTGATCAAAAAATTCCTTGCAGTTAAAGTTAATTAGATAAAGTCAAATTATTCTTGATTACTGCCTGATTGTGTTACACCTGCTGGAGTTCTTGCCAAATAACCAACTGGTGATGCCCAAGTACATGGCACTCAGCTAGAGATGGTTTGGCGCACATCCACGCAGGGTTACAGGGTAACTGGAGTCAGTGGCCAAGGATTTATTTGTCTTGTTTTCAAACAAAACAATTACAGATTCAAGATTTGAATGTGTGATGTCTTTTTTGACCACTTGATAGAAGCTGTCCCTCATCCCAGGCCCGTTTTGCTTTTTTGTACTGCGGGGAGAACTCCCACCTCAGAGAGGGTCTATTTCAGTCCGATTTTTCGTTTGTACCGGGTGTCGAGATCGCGTCAGAAAAATGGTGGCGTCTATTTTAAGTGATCAAAAAATTCCTTGCAGTTAAAGTTAATTAGATAAAGTCAAATTATTCTTGATTACTGCCTGATTGTGTTACACCTGCTGGAGTTCTTGCCAAATAACCAACTGGTGATGCCCAACTAAATGGCACTCAGCTAGAGATGGTTTGGCGCACATCCACGCAGGGTTACAGGGTAACTGGAGTCAGTGGCCAAGGATTTATTTGTCTTGTTTTCAAACAAAACAATTACAGATAAAGTCTAATTATTCTTGATTACTGCCTGATTGTGTTACACCTGCTGGAGTTCTTGCCAAATAACCAACTGGTGATGCCCAACTATATGGCACTCAGCTAGAGATGGTTTGGCGCACATCCACGCAGGGTTACAGGGTAACTGGAGTCAGTGGCCAAGGATTTATTAGTCTTGTTTTCAAGCAAAACAATTACAGATTCAAGATTTGAATGTGTGATGTCTTTTTTGACCACTTGATAGAAGCTGTCCCACATCCCAGGCCCGTTTTTCTTTTTTGTACTGCGGGGAGAACTCCCACCTCGGAGAGGGTCTATTTCAGTCCGATTTTTCGTTTGTACCGGGTGTCGAGATCGCGTCAGAAAAATGGTGGCGTCTATTTTAAGTGATCAAAAAATTCCTTGCAGTTAAAGTTAATTAGATAAAGTCAAATTATTCTTGATTACTGCCTGATTGTGTTACACCTGCTGGAGTTCTTGCCAAATAACCAACTGGTGATGCCCAACTATATGGCACTCAGCTAGAGATGGTTTGGCGCACATCCACGCAGGGTTACAGGGTAACTGGAGTCAGTGGCCAAGGATTTATTTGTCTTGTTTTCAAACAAAACAATTACAGATAAAGTCTAATTATTCTTGATTACTGCCTGATTGTGTTACACCTGCTGGAGTTCTTGCCAAATAACCAACTGGTGATGCCCAAGTACATGGCACTCAGCTAGAGATGGTTTGGCGCACATCCACGCAGGGTAACTGGAGTCAGTGGCCAAGGATTTATTAGTCTTGTTTTCAAACAAAACAATTACAGATTCAAGATTTGAATGTGTGATGTCTTTTTTGACCACTTGATAGAAGCTGTCCCTCATCCCAAGCCCGTTTTTCTTTTTTGTACTGCGGGGAGAACTCTCACCTCGGAGAGGATCTATTTCAGTCCGATTTTTGGTTTGTACCGGGTGTCGAGATTGCGTCAGAAAAATGGTGGCGTCTATTTTAAGTGATCAAAAAATTCTTTGCAGTTAAAGTCAAATTATTTTTTATTTTGGTTTGCTTTAATAATAATGAGAGAAAAGGAAGCCACTATTACAGCTGCTGCTGCTGCTCCTGCTGCTACTACTACTACTACTACTACTACTACTACTACTACTACTACTACTACTACTACTTTTTCTTCTTCTACTTCTACTTCTACTACTACTACTACTACTACAACAATTATTAACAGCAACACTACTACTACTACTACTACTACTACTACTACTACTACTACTACTACTGCTGCTACTACTACTACTAGTACAATTATTAACAGCAATACTACTACTACTGCTAGTACAATTATTAACAGCAATACTACTACTACTACTACTACTGCTACTGCTACTACTACTTCTACTACTACTACTACTACGACTACTGCTACTACTACTACTACTACTACTACTACTACTACTACTACTACTAACTACTATTACTACTTTTTTTTACATAATCTAATATAATACCTCCACCCCATGTTTATTGATGTGTCAATTAGGGGCTCCATTACTTGGAGGTCATTAGCCCCAGCTCCCGCTAATGACTGTGGCATCCAACCATATCTAATATTCTATAATATAAACATTAGTTGTTAACTATAAATTCATTCTACCTCTACTCTATCTACTCTTATGCCACTCTCCACTACTATTACTACTGCTGCTGCTGCTGCTGTTGCTGCTGCTGCTGCTGCTGCTGTTTCTACTACTGCTATTACTACTACTGCTGCTACTACTACTACTACCACTACTACTACTACTACTACTATATTACTACAGTTTTGAATATGCACACAGAATGAGAGAGAGAGAGAGAGAGAGAGAGAGAGAGAGAGAGAGAGAGAGAGAGAGAGAGAGAGAGAGATTTAAACCCTAAAAGCAGTATGGTGTTTAATGTTCATGTAATTGATATCATATTGGTTTATTCATTATTATTATTATTATTTGTTATTTTATGCTGGTGCTGTTGTTGTTGTTGTTGTTGTTGTTGTTGTTGTTGTTGTTGTTGTTGTTGTTACCATTATCATGTTATTTTGTCAAGGATTACATCAGGAGGTGCTGGTCAATAAGGGAAAGTGTAAGAATCTGTCAAGCATACATGTAACAGGTCCTTTTTTTATTTTTATTTATTTATTTATTTATTTTATTTTTTTTTTTCTATTTTTTATTTTTTATTTTTTTTTCCATTGCAGTAGTGGTAATAGTAGAAGTAGTAGTAGTAATGATTAATGTTTACTGTTTATCCTGTTGTTAACTGGGAAAATTCTCCTGTATTATTGTTGTTGTTGCTATTATTATTATTATTATTATTATTATTATTATTATTATTATTATTATTATTATTATTATTATTATTATTATTGTTGTTGTTCTGTACTCCTGAGTGTTATTCTGTAATTGTATTTTCGAGCGCCGTTCCAATGTATTCCCGAGCGCCATTCCGTTGTATTCCTGAGTGTCGTTCTGTTGTTGTATTCCTGAGCCCCGTTCCGTTGTATTCCCGAGCGCCGTTCCATTGTATTCCCGAGCATCATTCCGTTGTATTCCCGAGCGCCGTTCCATTGTATTCCCAAGCGCCATTCCGTTGTATTCCTGAGCGCCGTTCTGTTGTATTCCTGAGCGCCGTTCCGTTGTTGTATTCCCGAGCGTCATTCCATTGTATTCCTGAGCGCCGTTCCGTTGTTGTATTCCCGAGCGTCATTCCATTGTATTCCTGAGCGCCGTTCCGTTGTTGTATTCCCGAGCGTCATTCCATTGTATTCCTGAGCGCCGTTCCGTTGTTGTATTCCCGAGCGCCGTTCCGTTGTTGTATTCCTGAGCGCCGTTCCGTTGTTGTATTCCCGAGCGTCATTCCATTGTATTCCTGAGTGCCGTTCCGTTGTTGTATTCCCGAGCGCCGTTCCGTTGTTGTATTCCTGAGCGCCGTTCCGTTGTTGTATTCCCGAGTGCCGTTCCGTTGTTGTATTCCTGAGCGCCGTTCCGTTGTTGTATTCCCGAGTGCCGTTCCGTTGTTGTATTCCTGAGCGCCGTTCCGTTGTTGTATTCCCGAGTGCCGTTCCGTTGTTGTATTCCCGAGTGCCGTTCCGTTGTTGTATTCCCGAGCGCCGTTCCGTTGTTGTATTCCTGAGCGCCGTTCCGTTGTTGTATTCCTGAGCGCCGTTCCGTTGTTGTATTCCTGAGCGCCGTTCCGTTGTTGTATTCCCGAGTTCCGTTCTGTTGTTGTATTCCTGAGCGCCGTTCCGTTGTTGTATTCCCGAGTGCCGTTCCGTTGTTGTATTCCCGAGTGCCGTTCCGTTGTTGTATTCCCGAGTGCCGTTCCGTTGTTGTATTCCCGAGTGCCGTTCCGTTGTTGTATTCCCGAGTGCCGTTCCGTTGTTGTATTCCTGAGCGCCGTTCCGTTGTTGTATTCCTGAGCGCCGTTCCGTTGTTGTATTCCTGAGCGCCGTTCCGTTGTTGTATTCCTGAGCGCCGTTCCGTTATTGTATTCCTGAGCGCCGTTCCGTTGTTGTATTCCTGAGCGCCGTTCCGTTATTGTATTCCTGAGCGCCGTTCCGTTGTTGTATTCCCGAGCGCCGTTCCGTTATTGTATTCCTGAGCGCCGTTCCGTTGTTGTATTCCCGAGCGCCGTTCCGTTATTGTATTCCCGAGCGCCGTTCCGTTGTATTCCCCAGCGCCGTTCCGTTCTTGTATTCCTGAGCGCCGTTCCGTTATTGTATTCCCGAGCGCCGTTCCGTTGTATTCCCCAGCGCCGTTCCGTTCTTGTATTCCTGAGCGCCGTTCCGTTGTTGTATTCCTGAGCGCCGTTCCGTTGTATTCCCGAGTGCCGTTCCGTTGTTGTATTCCCGAGCGCCGTTCCGTTGTTGTATTCCTGAGCGCCGTTCCGTTGTTGTATTCCCGAGTGCCGTTCCGTTGTTGTATTCCTGAGCGCCGTTCCGTTGTTGTATTCCCGAGTGCCGTTCCGTTGTATTCCTGAGCGCCGTTCCGTTGTTGTATTCCCGAGTGCCGTTCCGTTGTTGTATTCCTGAGCGCCGTTCCGTTGTTGTATTCTTGAGCGCCGTTCCGTTGTTGTATTCCCGAGTGCCGTTCCGTTGTTGTATTCCCGAGTGCCGTTCCGTTGTTGTATTCCTGAGCGCCGTTCCGTTGTTGTATTCCTGAGCGCCGTTCCGTTGTTGTATTCCCGAGCGCCGTTCCGTTGTATTCCCGAGTGCTGTTCCGTTGTATTGCCGAGCGCCGTTCCGTTGTATTCCCGAGCGCCGTTCCGTTGTATTCCCGAGCGCCGTTCCGTTGTATTCCCGAGCGCCGTTCCGTTGTATTCCTGAGCGCCGTTCCGTTGTATTCCCGAGTGCCGTTCCGTTGTATTGCCGAGCGCCGTTCCGTTGTATTCCCGAGCGCCGTTCCGTTGTATTCCCATGGGTTTCACTGGCCTGTTATTATTATTATGATGTATTATAGTTGTGTGTATTTCAGTCTATTTATTATAACATTATTATTATTATTATTATTATTATTATTATTATTATTATTATTATTATTATTATATAATTTGTAATTGCTGTTACTATTATTGCTTCTTATAATTATGATCTGCACCTATACTTTTCACCTATTATAAAATGTATAGACCCACCCAGTATGACTATATCCTAACCACAGTGCTACATGGCCCTGTAGCCTGTGGCATCCCTCATTATTAGGATTTATTTATTTATATATTTTTACTACTACTACCACTACCACCATTATTCAGTAGAGTTTATGTATTTATTTATGTATTTTTTTTTTATTTTATTTATTTATTTATTTATTTACTTATTTTTACTATTACTATACTGCTACTACTACCACTACCACCATTATTCAGTAGAGTTTGGATGGTGTTTTTAAAATGTTGCTGTATATTTATTATTGTACTTGTTTGTTTTGTGTGATATATATATATATATATATATATATATATATATATATATATATATATATATATATATATATATATATACATACATACATACATACATACATACATATTCTGGGGGGAAATAAAAGTTTACCCACGACACGGGGAAGTGAGAATTTGAGAGGGAGGTTAAGAAAAAAAAAAAAAAAAAAACTCGAGTCTTAACGAGAGTAGGAGGTAGAGTTCCTACGAGCACAAAATTAACAAATATACAAAGAAAAGAAAATACAGAATATAAAGGACGGAAAATGTGGCTAGAGAATAAAAATTGAGAACGAGATCCACCATAACAAGAGTTACGAAGAACAAGAAAACGGTACAGGAAGAGAAAATATTCCAGACAAATGTAGATGGCTAGGCATGTAATATTCTTTGTTTTTAAGTTATAGATGAGACGGGCTTAGAGAAGTGGGAAGGAGGAATAAGGAGAAATAGTGGATAAAAGAATTAATGTATGGGGGCAAAGACTGGCGGACATATGGATAATCTGCGAGGGATAGAGAGAGAAAAGTAATGAATCGATTATTTGCCCAGATAAGTGGAAGTGCCCCTTCTAGGAATGCTGTTGGCCAAATTCTAGCGGGTCTGCCTATGCATAGTGATTAAATGGTATTTTTTTTTTTTTTTTTAATGTGGGTGTTGAACGATGTCAGCAACGTGAAGGGCGGCATTATCAAGGAAATATGTAGCATAGTAATTGCAGTGAGAAAAAAAAAGGAAACCACAATATTTCGTAATACATGATAACGAGCACGATATCAGGAAAAGTACTAAAGAATGACTACTTGCAGGTAAGTTTACCGTTTAATTGAACGGTACGTAATGTTTAATGTTATGTTAATGCAATACCATTTCGCAAGTGTAGTGTGTAATGTGTAATAATACATCAAGGTGTGGTAGGTCGGTCACTGGAGTAGGCTTCGTAATGTAAATTCGTAAATTTGGGGGTGAAAACAGTTCAAGAAGGATTAGCACGACAGGATTATGACTTCATTAGGGCCTCAGCCTGACCTTCCACCGAGGTCACACGCTATTAACCCCTTGGGATGATTAATTGACCTGTGGATCAAACCACCTTACAAGGTCCACTCCCTCCATTCAACAATCTGTTAGGTTTGTCTTCTGTTGTGCTCAGTAGAGGACTTTTTAAGTCTTGCTTGAGGGAAGAAGCAGTCACGCAGGTAAAGGTCTGAGGTGAGGATAGAAGGGATGAAAGACAAAAGCCTGTGCAGAAGAGAGAGTGAAAACGGAAGGGTGAAAATCTTACAGAAAACGGAGTGCTAGGAGCGGTGACTTGTGTCCCGCTACAGATGTGTCCGGAAGGGGGAGATGGGTGTGTTGGAATGTCAGGTCATGCTGAAATGAGAGAGGTGAGGTCGAGGCGAGTAGCCGAGGGAGTGGAGGATGGTAGGGGACGAAATGAGGGGATTAGGTGAAGTAAATGTAGATGAATTGTATAAATATTTCGTAAAGTTCATACAGATCAGTTAGCAGATATCCCGTATAGAACAATATAAAAAAAAAAAAAAATACGCTAAATGGATGGCTGCTAGGTTAAAGCATTTTATATGGCGTAAGAAGTTTATATAAGAGATTAAGGGCAGGTGAAGAAGTTTTAAGGACACAATGAATTAGAACAGTCAGAAGTTAACGAGGAAAGCGAAGGACAATTATGAATTAAAGGTAGCCAGCCAGGCGAAGACGGACCCCAAGGGATTTTATCTGATATACAGGACGAAGAATAAGGATACTGTAGGTCCATTAAAGGCAGCAGATGAAGAGCTGGTTAGTTCTGGGGAGGAGATAAGTAAACTTGAATGGTTATTTTTTAACTGTCTTCACCCAGGAAAACATTCAGGATATGCCAGATAGTGAACAGGTGTGTAGAGCAGATGAGAATGAGAAGCTGACAGATATTTCCATAACTAGGGAGATAGTGGAACAGGAGATAGGCTAAAAAAAAAGTTCAAGACACCAGGACCTGATGAAATATATCCCAGAGTACTTAAGGAATGTAAAGAGATTATTAGTGAGCCGTTAGTTTCTGTCTTAAGGAAATCACGAGTCGGGTGAGGTACCAGTAATGTGGAGGCAGGCTAATGTAGTACCCATCTTTAAGAAGGGAGATAAAACTTTAGCGTCTAATTACAGACCTGTCAGCTTAACTTCAGTTGTAGGTAAAATGTTAAGAGTCAATAATAGCGAGGAACATTAGGGAACATTTAGACAAACATAACTTGATAAATCCGTCACAGCATGGCTTCACGAAGGGGAAGTCTTGCCTGACAAACTTGTTAAGTTTTTACAGTAAGGTGCACGAGGCAGTAGATAATGGTGATGGTTATATCTTATATCAGGACTAGTAAAGCATTTGACAAGGTACCCCATCAAAGGCTCCTGAGAAAGGTTAGGGCACACTGGATGGGAAAGTGTTAGGCTGGATAGGGTCATGGCTTGGTAACAGGAGACAGAGTGGTAATAAACGGCTCGAAATCCGAGTGGGGTCATGTAATTAGTGGGGTGCCACAGGGATCAGTATTAGGGCCATTGTTATTTCTAATATATATCAATGACTTGGACAGTGGAATTAGTAGTGATGTTAGTAAATTTGCGGATGACAAAGATTAATTAGGTCAGAATCGGATGCCATCGCCTTGCAGGCAGACTTAGAATGAATGAATGGACGGATAGATGGCAAATGCAATTTAATATCAATAAATGCAAAGTGCTTAGCGTAGGCAGAGGAAACCCACACAATAAGTACACATTAAACAACCAAACTCTGGTAGGTACAAGGTACGAGAAAGATTTAGGAGTTATAGTTAGCTCAGAACTCCGTCTAGGGAAACAATGCATAGAAGCCAGAAACAAGGCAAATAGGGTACTAGGATTCATTTTTAGGAGTGTTAAAAGTAGAAGCCCGGAAGTAATATTAAAGTTATACTTGGCGCTGGTCAGACCTCATCTAGACTACGCTGTGCAGTTCTGGTCCCCACATTACAGGAAAGATAAAGGTCTATTAGAATCAGTACAGAGGAGAATGACAAAGGATACAGGGGATGAGGAGTATTCCTTACGAGGCGAGGTTGAAGCTGTTAAATTTACATTCTTTAGAGAGACGTAGGTTAAGAGGGGACCTGATAGAAGTCTTAAAGTGGTATAAGGGTTATAACAAGGGAGATGTAAGCAAAATTCTTAGGATCAGTAACCAGAGTAGAACAAGAAATAACGGGTTCAAGCTTAAAAAAAATTAGGTTTAGGAAGGAGATAGGAAAAAATTGGTTCTCAAATATAGTGGTAGATGAGTGGAACGGACGCAGTAATCATGTAGTTAGTGCTAGGACACTAGAGAGCTTTAAAAGAAAATTAGACAAGTTTATGGGTGGGGATAACAGATAGAAATAGGTATATTTCATACAGGGACTGCCACGTGTAAGCCTGGTCGCTTCTTGCAGCTTCCCTTATTTCTTATGTTCTTATGTTCTTATGAGTGTTGCAGTTAAAATGGGCAAGTGAGCGAAATATGGAAGAAAAAATATAAAGAATGGGAAAAAAGATGTTCTCAGAGAATAGATTGCTTGGTGTACCTGACGACGACTCTTGCAGCGTGCAAGTTCTGAAAGACAACAATTAGAGCTCACCACAGTGGTCTTGTTAATCACACTACAACGGAGAAACGGAAAAAAAATACAGCCTCATTCTCGAACATGAGAACGTTATTTCAGTCTGATGTAACAAAAGCAAGTGCCAACAAGTGTGAAAATTTCTAAACTGAAATTAGTAGCTCACATTGCTTGCCATTCAAGTGTAATATTTATCGTATTTTGCAGTGTTTTCCTGGTGTTTCCACGTCTTTCTAGACTCAGACGTGTAGATAAGAGTAGAATGAGTAAGAAAATAAGAGAAATAGAGGAGGAAGATGAAGGGAGAAGGAATAGAGGAGGTGGTAAAACAGAAAAATGCTAAGAAAACAATATTTAGGTTAATTTTCCCTGCTGCCCTGTCTGTCTTTGTAGTATTTGTCTTCCTTGACAGTGCTTTCAGTGTATTTGGCGTGTTTAGGGGGTGTTGGAGTGTGTCTGGAGATGTTTAGGGGGTGTTGGAGTGTGTGTTTTAGGGATTTGGTGATGTTTGAGTCAATATTTAGCGTTCCTGGTGTGTTTTGGGGTGTCTTAGGCTTGTTTAGGAGTGCTTTAAGTGTGCTTTGGACTGTTTTCAATGTTTTGAGATGTTTCAAGTGTATTTTGGGATGTTATGGATGAGTTTGGGTGTGTTTTGTGTGGATACAGGTGAGTTGTGTCTGCGTTTGTGGGTATTTTTGGGTATTTCAGGTCAGTCTGGGTGTGTTTTGGGGTGTTTTAAGTGTGTTTTGGCCCGTTTTCAGCGTTTTGGGATGTTATGGATGAGTTTGAGTGTGTTTTGGGTTGGTACGGTGTGTTTTGGATGCGTTTTAAGTCAATTTAGGTGAGTTTTGGAGTATTTTAAGTGTGTTTGGGGATATTTTGGTGCTTTTTCGATGTGTTTAGGTTGTTTTTTTGTGCGTTTAGGAATGTTCTGGGTATGTTTAAGGTGTTTTAAGGTGTTTTAGTGTGATTGGACTTGCTTTTGAGTTGTTTTGGTTATGTTATAGGCATGTTGCAGGTAAGAATGGGGTCTTTGAGGGTAGAAGTGGTGTGCTTGAGGTAAAATAAAAGATTCTGGAGTGTTTTTGAGAGAGGCTGTGATAGTAGAAGCGTGTCAGGGGTGTTATAGCGTATGTTGTGATATATGAAACTACTAGATGCAAGTGTGTGACCACCACCACCACCACCACCACCAGCACAGTGGAAAAAAGGTTAGAGACAAGCGGGGAAAGTTGAAAAGTGAATAATTAAACGCTTGCTGTCTTTTATTATCTTGAGTATAAAATGGTTATATGACAATCTCTCTCTCTCTCTCTCTCTCTCTCTCTCTCTCTCTCTCTCTCCTGGCTTGCCTCTCTTCCAAGGGACTTTACACTAAGGCTGGTTACTGTGTACACGAATGTGGTGGTACAAATACTGAATTCAGCTCACCAATCTAGCTCTGAGGTAAGAGAGAGAGAGAGAGAGAGTTGGTTTGTAAGAGTGTGCATTGAGTGTGTGTGTGTGTGTGTGTGTGTGTGTGTGTTTTGAGTGTAAGAGAGAGAGAGAGAAGTATAATTGTCTGTGTACTACTACTACTACTACTACTGCTGCTACTACTACTACTACTACTACTACTACTACTCTCTCTCTCTCTCTCAGCTTTGGATTAGTAACCCCGTTGACAGAAGTGACACCCTCGTTTTCTCTTCTGAGATGTAAACAAAGCGGTACATTCCTTTCAGCTGGTGATAAAAACTTTCTCTCGCTCTCCCTCGCTCTCCCTCACTCTCCCACGTCACGGAAGCAGTAAAATAAAGCACAGGAGGAGGAAGTGAGAGGATAATGAATTTTGGATGTTTGTGATACGTCAGAAGGTTTCACTCATTTCCTGTCGAGATGTTGGTTAGTGGGCCTCGTCTTTCTTTGTGTTCCCTAGTGTTGCTCTTGTGTTGTGAGAGGAATATAGTAATGTGTGTGTGTGTGTGTGTAAAGAAGAAAATGTTATGTTATATCTACGTGTTTAAAAGTTTTCTACATTTAAGTCAGAAGAGGCTGGATGGCTGGCTGGCTGATGCTGCTGTTGTTGTGGATTTAATTGCTCATCTATGTTCCTTTGTGCTGTGAGGGAAAGTGTGTGTGTGTGTGTGTGTGTGTGTGTGTGTGTGAAGGGAGAAAGGGGTGGTGTTTAGGAGTCTGGGATGGGAAAACGAGTGATTTCTTTTGTAGCCTTCAGAAAAAAAATATTAAAGTTTTTACAGTGGGAAAATTTTGGTGGTGAGTGAGAAAATGACTCAAATATTACCTCAAATTTAACCTGATGTGGTGGAGCCTCACACTCCTCAGCTGCCCCTAACCAAACCTAACCTAACCCAAAGAAGCCTACCCGAACTTCTGTCTGGTGCTTCCTCCTCCCCAAGACTGGCTATCTCGTGTCATAATCCCAAGCTAGCCTAACCTAACCCTACCTAACCTAACCTAAGCAATTCTAACCTAGCCAAACCTTATCTAAGCAAGCCTAACCTAGCCAAGCCTAACCTAACCTAAAGAAGCCTACCCTAACCTAACCTAGCCTAACCTAACCTAACCTAACCTAGCCTAACGTAACCTAACCTCGTCTAACTTAACGAAGCATAGCCAAACCTAACCTAACCTACATCCTCTTCCCACGGCCCCACTTAACCAAACCTAACGTAACTTTCAGAGCAACGGCAACCCTCCGATCCGGCAGGCAAGTTGGCGGCAGCGATGGCGGTGGCGGCGGCAGCGGTGGTGAGGTGGACGGCAGGGACAGAGGGGCAGTACAGGCTGCGGACATCAAGGAGAAGGTGAGCAGGGTGTTGTGTTGGTGTGTGTTGCTAAGCTGAGTGTTTGTAAAGTGTTTGGTTGTCAATACGCTGCAATATTTGTCACTCAAGGCTCATGCAACACTGCCTCCATACACAAGTGTGTCGGGAAAGTGATTGAAAGTCGTAAACATTTTATTGTTTTAGTTTATTTATTTATTTGTTTATTTTGTTTTATTTTTTATATATATAGGAGGGACACTGCTCAAAGCCAACTAAATACTACAACAAAAAATACTGTGATAAAATGAAAGATTAAAAACACCTCACTTAACCTAACCTAACCTAACCTAACCCAACCTAACTTAACCTAACCTGACCTAACCTGACCTAACCTAACCTAACCTAACTTAACCTGACCTAACCTAACCTAACCTAACTTAACCTAACCTAACCTAACTTAACCTCACCTAACCTAACTTAACCTAACCTAACCTAACTTAACCTAACCTAACTTAACCTAACCTAACCTAACCTAACTTAACCTAACCTAACTTAACCTAACCTAACTTAACCTAACCTAACCTCAGTTAACCTAACCTAACTTAACCTAACCTAACTTAACCTAACCAAACCTAACTTAACCCAACCTAACCTAACTTAACTTAACCTAACCTAACCTAACCTAACCTAACCTAACACCCACAGAGGAACGCACGGACAAGCAAGGTGGCACTCGGCAGTCTGATCCTGGACCTGCGCAGCTTGACGGTGGTGGTGCCTCTGTCTCCTGCTCTCCTTGACTATTACCCCAAGCATGACTCCAGCGGCTTGTATTCCTCTGTGTGGTAATAAGTCTGTGTGGCTTATTACCAGCATATCATCAGCGTCCCTGCAAGGTTCCATTCTGTCTTGTCTGGTGGTATGTGGGTATGTTGCGTTTTGTATTGGTTTATAGATTTCTAGTTTGTTTTTTATGATGATTTTTTTTCTATTTCTTTATCCTGTTATCTATTTATTTATCTTTGTTTGTTTGTTTGCTTGTAGGGTGTGTGTGTGTGTTTGTTTGTGTTCCTGATATTGCAGCTTGTTTTCTTGTTTTTTGTTTTTTTTATTGTTCTTTTGTGTTTTGTTCCCTTTCATTGTTCTGAGGTTGTTTTCAGGTGTGTGTGTTTTGGGGTGTTTTTGCAAGTGTTTTGAGGTAAATTGTCAGTTTTGGGGTGTTTTGGGGCTGTTTTTGCAAGTGTTTTGAGGTAAATTGTCTGTTTTGTTTGTGTGTGTGTGTGGCCGGGAGGGGGTTGCCTGTGTGTGTGTTTTCAAGGGAGTTTTCATGTTTCTAGTTTAACAGGCTGTAGTGGAAGTTACTGGGGTTTTCAAGGGAGTTTTCATGTTTCTAGTTTAACAGGCTGTAGTGGAAGTTACTGGGGTTTTCAAGGGTGTTTTCATGGTTCTAGTTTAACAGGCTGTAGTGGAAGTTACTGAGGTTTACAAAGTATATTTTCAAATCTATATTTTTACTGTGTAGCCAAATAATTATAATATAAAACAACAGAATTTATCAGTAACAATATTATTTAACCCACCACTTCCTGCTCTACCACCCTCACCATCCACAGGGCCTAATGATGATGATTCCTGCTTTCATCCTCATCGGGGCTAACGAGACCAACCTGGGGCTGTACTCTGGACTGACGCTGTATGCCATAGGTGGGTCTGGAGGGGCTGGGATAACAGATAATTTAAATAAACACTCAAACACTTAAAAAAACACAAAATTCATGCTGGTATACACTTAAAAACACAAAAAAAACACAAAATTCATGCTGGTATACAATTAAAAACACACTGAAATACATACTAAGGCTGGTGTACACATGTAAACTTGTACGCAAACACTGGTGTACACTTAGAAACACACACACACTTGGTAAGGCTGGTACACACACACACACACACAGACTCATAAGAGATGCTGGTATATGCTCACAAATCCATACACATATTAGGTAAGGCTTCTGTACACCAATTTAGATGTATGTCCAATGAGATAGCTTGTATTTTCTCTCTCTCTCTCTCTCTCTCTCTCTCTCTCTCTCTCTCTCTCTCTCTCTCTCTCTCTCTCTCTCTCTCTCTCTCTCTCTCTCTCTCTCTCTACAACAACAACCTACAACAACACCACCACGTCACTTACAAGCACTCAGACCACCACCACTACCACAACCAGATCTTAACCAAACCTAACCTAACCTACCCACACCACACAGAGACCGGCGTGCCCTTGTGTCTTCCCTGCGGCTGTTGTCCCTGGTCCACGGTCTGAACTTCCAAGCCGGCTGCCGAGTGGGGCGGTTGAACTGCGACGACTTTTACATCCCAGAAATTGCAGAGAAAATTGATATTAGGAATGATTACTTGAACTGGATGAACAGCAGGCTTCACCCGATGTCCAGGAGGGAGGTGGGTGTGTGTGTGTGGGGGTGTGGGGGTGTTTAAAGGTGGGTGAGTGACTTGGGGGTGTTTGGGTGTGTTTTGGGGTGTTTAGATGTGTTTGGGTGTGTTTTGGGGGTGTTTGGGTGTGTTTTGGGGTGCTTAGATGTGTTTGGGTGTGTTTTTGGGGTGTTTGGGAGGTGGGTGACCATGTTTGGGGGTGTTTGTGAATGGGTGACTGTGTTTGGGGGAGCTTTCAATGTTGAACGCTTAAAAACATCCTTTAAAATTGACATTTCCTTTAATTTTAACTGACAAACCCTTAGAAACACCCTTTAAAAATTGAAAACCCTTTATTTATTCTCTTAAACCCTTAAAAACATCCTTTAAAATTGACATTCCTTTAATTTTAACTGACAGCCCCTTAGAAACACCCTTTAAAATTGACATTCCTTTAATTTTAACTGACAGACCCTTAGAAACACCCTTTATAAATTGAAAACCCTTTATTTATTCTCTTAAGCCCTTAAAAACACCCTTTAAAAGACACCAAACCTTTAAATAGCCTCATAAACCCTTAAAATCACCCTTCTACCTTTTATTTACCCCCTTAAACCCTTAAATACACCCTTTAACTCTTCATTTACCCCTTCAACCCTTAAAAACAACTTGAACTAATCCAATCCTTTACATTACAGAGTCCAATCCTGTTCTGTGAGTATCCATTCTTGTTCGACCCTCAGGCCAAGATGCTGCTGCTCAGGTGTGACGCCACTCGGCAGGTGAGAACCAGGTGCAGGACTAATTAGGTTTGGTTTACATATGTTTATTTGTTTATTTGTATATATATATTTTTTTTGTGTGTTTTTCAAGGATTTGTCAGCATTAAAGGCTGTTTGGAAGTGTTTTTCAAGATGTGTGTGTGTATGTGTGTGTCTTTTAATATTTCTCCAATCCTTCCTCATGTCTCTAATCTTTTGTTGCCTCTCTCTTTAAATATTTATCCAATCCTTTCATTCTCTCCTGTAGAACACAATCCACACCTTCTCTGCTGTCTTGATTCACCCAGTCCTCCCCTCCCCACCTCCTCTGCTGTCTTTATTCACCCAGTCCTCTCCTCCCCACCTCCTCTACTGTCTGTTTTCACCCAGTCCTCCCCTTCCCACCTCCTCTACTGTCTGTTTTCACCCAGTCCTCCCACACGACACCGCAGGAATGTAAATAAACACACCGTTCACACTAATATCCTTCCGTTTATTGATTTCTGTCGGTGTTTCCAGGGCGAATGTTTCCCAGACCACCCGGTCATACGCACGTTCTGGGAAGTATTTCACAAACTCTCCCTGGAGCAGAAGAAGTTGTTTTTGAAGTTCCTGACGGGCACTGACAGGGTTCCTATTCTGGGCCTGAAGGTAGGTGAGAGACAGAGAGAGAGAGAGAGGGGCTGAGGGGAGTGACTGTGGGGTTTGTCAACATCCTGTGGGGGGATATCCTGTGGGTCTGTGGGAGAGAGAGAGAGAGAGAGAGAGAGAGAGAGAGAGAGAGAGAGAGAGAGAGAGAGAGAGAGAGAGAGAGAGAGAGAGAGTGTCCTCCTTTTCTCTTCCTTCTTGTCCTCTTCTCTTCCTTCCTTCCTTCCTTCCTTCCTTCCTTCCTTCCTTCCTTCCTTCTTTCTTGTATCCTCCTCCCTTTCTTCCTTCCTTTCTTCTCAGTCATTCCTCTGAAATATGAATAAATTTATAATAATAATAATAATAATAATAATAATAATAAATTTAATAGTAATTTATTGTATTTTCTCTCACACACACACCAATATTTTCTCCCTCTCTTTCTTTTTCTCTTATAAACTCTCTCTCTCTCTCTCTCTCTCTCTCTCTCAGGCACTCAAGTTGATGATCCAAAGCACAGCAGACGACAGCTTCCTTCCGGTCGCACACACCTGCATCACCCAGACTGTGGAACGTCTTCGCGTCCTCCGTCCCTCACATCAGGGGGATGGATACCCAGGACGTGAAGTTAACAGCACACCACTGGAGGGGCTCGTTCCCAACCCTCCTGCTAACAATATTAACATAAGTCCATAAAGAATGTATATATATGTATATATATCTTTATATTTATATTTGTGTTGTATCACACCCCTAAAACAGGTTGCACGTGGCAGTGCGCCTTCAGCTGATAATGTACCTTCGGATGATAATGTACCTACCGTATTTGATGGCTCATAAGACGCACGGGCTCATAAGACGCACCCAGTTCTGGCATGTATTGAAATAGAAAAAAACAAAAATTAACAGATTTAGGCTATCGATATGAAGTCAAGGAATTCAAGCGACATTTGAAGACTCTCACGTGCATTTAGATCACTATTAGATACCAATACTCAGCATTTAAAAGTTTAATTTATGCTAGCAGCTTACTTGTTCTTTTTGGGGTTTTGTTGAGGCTGTGATGGCCGTGACATCACAGCCTGGCGTCCCAAAGGTGTGGTATACAGGTAGTGTTTCAGACTAGATACAGTGGAGCTGGTTGGATTTCTGGAGTCAAATCTTGGTAAGGTTGCGGGCCTTGAAAGCCAGAACGTAATGGTTCGGTTGAGGGTATTGAAAGACAAGATTGTACCAATCCTGCTGACGTGTAAACACAATCTTCTTATTGGTATTTTAGTTGGGGCCATGCAGACTGTGATGTCACAGCCTCTAGTGCCCAAAAGGTGTGGTAAGCAGGGGAGTTTCAGTCTTAATGCGGTTCAGCTGAATGTAAACATTAACTGCACCTAGCTCTTGGCGGCACCATTAACTGAGGGACTACAGTGATAATAAAATTTTTTCATACTTTATTTTTTAGCATCTTTCACATGTAATTCTTATGCAGTATTTTAGTACATTTTCAAAGCCAAAGGATGTGTAAAAGCATAAGCTATTACATGAATATTATGCAGATCATCACCTCAAGCCAGCCTATCCCATGACACTCAATTCCTTTATAGAAGAAATATTCGTTCTCAAGGTGTATTAGTCTATTTTCATAAAAGAAAAGTTTCTCTAGCTTCAATCTTTTTCATATGTATGCAAAGCAAGAATGTTAAAAAGATAGGTTCAATTTTAATTGTATGAAAGTGTGGCTATTGTCTTACCTCAATCAGTAACGGCGTCACACTCGGTGTCACCGAGTACGTCACGTCGGAGCGCAACCGACCGCGTTTGTTTTGAAAAACGTGGTGCACCATCTCCACCTTGCCAGAACCTTCTCCACAAATCCAACCAGCTCCATCACATCTAGTCTAATATTATAATTGGATACCTCACCTTTGGGGCATCAAAGGCTGTGACATCACAACCTACACTGCCCCAACAAAACTCCAAGAAGAAGTGGTGCATGGTTAAGCAAATTCTTCCTGACTGGTCAAAGTCTATGTGGATTACCAGTAAGTATGAGATACTACACATTGGTACCTTGAAAGAAAGAGCATTTTGTGGCGTACTACCAATCATGACTTTATTTAGTTGTGCAAAGACATCTGTGGTTTGAATTTAGAGCCTCTGTTGCCGTAGACTTGTAACCTATTACTGCCTCAAAGTTGGACCTTTGCCTCATTGGACGCAGGCTAATTTACTGACCCTTTTTCTGAGAAAAAAGTAGCGTCTTATGAGCTATCAAATACGGTATATCTAAATTCTTGAATAAAGTGCATTCTCTGTTAAAATAAATAAGATCACTTTAGAATTGAACTCCATCATCATTAGTGGTTATAACTGAAGCAGGAAATCTCTTAATATAGCAGTGGTATTTTCACCAAACACTACAGCTACTCATATATGACGGAAAACCTGAACGCAGGAATATAACACCAGATGTGAGTATGAGAGAGAGAGAGAGAGAGAGAGAGAGAGAGAGAGAGAGAGAGAGAGAGAGAGAGAGAGAGAGAGAGAGAGAGAGAGAGAGAATTTTATGTTTCTTATAATTGATGGATGACAATGAAAGATAGAAATAGATGTGTTAGTATATGTTCCCTGCATGGACTGCCACATGTAGTGCTGATGGATTCTTTTACAATTTCTCTTAGTTATCTTAATTGAGTTTTGAATTAAGAAAGCCTAAATTCCTCAGTCAAAAAGAGCTAGACAATCCTGAAGTGAAGTAGTATGCATTTGTGGTTAGGATGAGTCAAGTGTATGAGAGGAACAACAGTTAAAGTTTCTCCAGATCCTGATGTTGATGCCTTGCCTTGCCTATCTACCCTGAAGGATAAAACAAACCTTGTATAGAGATAGATAGCCTGAGATGTGTGGATGTAGTGGGATTTAACTAGTTTTTCCTATCTAAGAGCAGGCGGTCAGGAAGAGTGATGAATCAGCTGGGAAAATTATATATATATTACATCAACAAACAAAATAGGTGGTGAACAGATGAAAATAGATCTGAAAGGCTAGCAGGAGCAACACCCACCTGGAGGAAGTCATGATGTGCACTGAGAGGGCCACCAGCAAGGGCATCACCCAGCCGCCACTGCCACGGCCCATTAGATGGTCAGCAAAGGTCTGTCATCAAGGCAACAACAACAACAACAACTAAGGTTATGTTCTGTAACACTGACCATTAGCTTGGATAGTGTGTGATAAAATTATTAAAAAACAATGGGGAGAAAATTTAGAAAGGTAAGTAATTTTCATATTATATAATGCTTGAAGTCTGCTGCTGCTAGATAAGCCAAACTTAATATTAATGATAATTCCTGATTATTGTCTTTTCCTCTAACATAAATACACTGTGGTATGCTAATAGGAGAACAGAAATATCTAAGCTATTACATATAATTGTAAAGTTTAAAGAATGGACTCAAAACACTAGAAAAGTCCGAGCAATGTCTGCTATAATTACATTCTCTATAAAAGTAATATTACTGAATGATCTGACTAACTTATCTATCACTTGTGCCACAAGTCACATGGTGCCATCAACAACACAATGCAAATTACTCATGGAAGCTGTCAATGGTGTACTCACAACAGCAATGGCATCAGAGGCCAGCATGTCGACAGGGGAGAGCACAGCCAGGCAGGCAACATTGGCCATCGCGTAGACCAGCGTCACCAGTGGCAGGGAGATGTAGATGGCCCGGGACAGGTTACTGTGGGCAGGGTGTGATGTTAACAGGACTGGTGGTGACTGGTGGTGATATCTGATCATTGAGCTCCTTGTATTTCTCAAAATTATTATTATTATTTTTTTTTTTATGTAGGAAGGATACTGGCCAAGGGCAACAAAAATCTAATAAAAAAAAAAGCCCACTGAAATGCCAGTCCCATAAAAGGGTCAAAGCAGTGGTCAAAAATTGGTGGATAAGTGTCTTGAAACCTCCCTCTTGAAGGAATTCAAGTCATAGGAAGGTGGAAATACAGAAGCAGGCAGGGAGTTCCAGAGTTTACCAGAGAAAGGGATGAATGATTGAGAATACTGGTTAACTCTTGCGTTAGAGAGGTGGACAGAATAGGGATGAGAGAAAGAAGAAAGTCTTGTGCAGCGAGGCCGTGGAAGGAGGGGAGGCATGCAGTTAGCAAGATCAGAAGAGCAGTTGGCATGAAAATAGCGGTACTAATAGGACACAACCTTCACAATGTTGCTCATATTCTAGTGAAGCTGTTCTTAATTATTTCTTGTGAAGATGTAATATATAGAAAACCTATAATGTGAACAAGATATTACTATTTCCTTCACATAAATTTATACAAAAATAGTTATACAGAATCCAAGGAAGGAACAAAAATACTTTATGAGGAAAACTTTATGAGGAAAACTTTATGAGGAAAACTTTATGAGGAAAACTTTATGAAGAAAACTTTATGAGAAAAACTTTATGAGGAAAACTTTATGAAGAAAACTTTATGAGGAAAACTTTATGAGAAAAACTTTATGAGGAAAACTTTATGAGGAAAACTTTGAGGAAAACTTTATGAGGAAAACTTATGAGGAAAACTTTATGAGGAAAACTTTGAGGAAAACTTATGAGGAAAACTTTATGAGGAAAACTTATGAGGAAAACTTATGAGGAAAACTTTATGAGGAAAACTTTATGAGGAAAACACTGTAACCAATGAAACAATATTTGTCACTCCAACAAAGAAATCAAAATAAAACAAAAACAGAAAGGAAATTTGCATTCATGATACCTTTAAGTGGCATGTTAATTTGGTACGAAGACATATAGATCATTTGCAAAATATACAAGTCCAAAATGGAAAGAGATGATTCACATATCACAATTTATAGATAACAGATAAAAAGCAAAGGTATATGCTTAAAAAGATAGACCATTCTGTCACAACTCTACAAAGAAGTATGCTCTTCATTACAAAACAGCAAGAAATTAATCTATCATAAATGAGCGAGGTAAACCTTACTAGAGCTTGAACCCAAATCTGACAACCCAAAAGGACAAGTTTTTACTGCTTGGACCATAAGGGAAGCACCTCACAGTCAGTCCTGCTTTGCCTCGTGTTTGTCTCTTGTCACAGTAAAGGTTGAGCCAAGGCCTACAAACCAGCTGGTGTGAGTGGCAGTGTGGTGCCAAGTGAGGGAGAGACAGTACTCACACAAATGGGTTCTTCAGCTCCTCCATCATGAAGTTGAGGTAGTTCCATCCAGCGTAGGAAAATATGCCTGAGTAGAAGTGAGTGGCAGTGTGGAGTAGAAGTGAGTGGCAGTGTGGAGTAGAAGTGAGTGGCAGTGTGAGTAGAAGTGAGTGGCAGTGTGGAGTAGAAGTGAGTGGCAGTGTGGAGTAGAAGTGAGTGGCAGTGTGAGTAGAAGTGAGTAGAAGTGAGTGGCAGTGTGAGTAGAAGTGAGTGGCAGTGTGAGAAGTGAGTAGAAGTGAGTGGCAGTGTGGTGCCAAGTGAGTAGAAGTGAGTAGAAGTGAGTGGCAGTGTGGTGCCAAGTGAGTAGAAGTGAGTAGAAGTGAGTGGCAGTGTGGTGCCAAGTGAGGGAGAGACAGTACTCAGACAAATGGGTTCTTCAGTTCCTCCATCATGAAGTTGAGGTAGTTCCATCCAGTATAGGAAGATATGCCTGAGTAGAAGGAGACAGCTATCTTGCCTGGCTCAGTGCTGGTGCCCTGGAAGGAGTTGTGGAAGTTCCCAGTGTTGCCTGAAAAGTGGAGGTGAAAATTATTATGATGTAGATTTTTTTTTTTGTGTGTGTGTACTTCAGAAAGACTTAAGAATTTTCTAATGTGTTCTGGAACTTGGATTTTTCACATCTTGACTGTAAAGAATCAACAAAAGCACAATAAAGCAAACTTCTATGCATAAAAATGGCTTACTAACAAGATTTAAACAAGGGGTTAAAATAGAAAGCCATAGGAAACATGAACACACATAACTGAAGGCACTAAAAAATTATTAGATTAGTGTGCTATTACATTAACAAGATTTCACAACAGGATCAATAAAACTTGCTATGTGAGATCTCAGACAAATATGATTTTGTTCTATCCCTACAAAAAATAAAGTAAACATCAGTCTTTTAAATATACTTAATAGCTATAGACTCCCCAGAATTAATATGATGTAGACTGACTGACTGGCTGACTGGCTGATGGCATTGCAGTGAAGGGCAATGCTGCTAAAGACTCACTCACTCACTCACTCACTTGTTCAAACACTCACCCATGCAAAGGTGGACAATGCCAGCAAGGATGACAATGGGCAATGCAGCTAAAGACTCATTCACTCACTCACTCACTGCCTCACTTGTTCAAACACTCACCCACGCAAAGGTGGATGATGCCAGCAAGGATGACAATGGGCAATGTAGCTAAAGACACATTCACTCACTCACTCACTCACTCACTTGTTCAAACACTCACCCATGCAAAGGTGGACAATGCCAGCAAGGATGACAATGGGCAATGCTACTAAAGACTCATTCACTCACTCACTCACTCACTCACTTGTTCAAACACTCACCCATGCAAAGGTGGACAATGCCAGCAAGGATGACAATGGGCAATGTAGCTAAAGACTCATTCACTCACTCACTCACTGCCTCACTTGTTCAAACACTCACCCATGCAAAGGTGTACAATGCCAGCAAGGATGACAATGGGCAATGCAGCAATCTTGGTCACCATGAAGAAATCCTGCTGCTTGGTGGTGACTCGTACATTCCAGCTTGGATGGGGAGGACACAGTGACAGTCAAATATTAAAACACTACACAACTCTAAATAGAATAAACAAATAACAAACAATGCCTTTCATTATTACAGAGAACCATAATATACATAATTTAGAAAATCTGTTAAAAGAAACTCTGTATGATGTAATATTTGTAAAAGCGTAAGAACTGGTCAAAACCTTTTTAATGTGTTTTTTGATGGACCACAACCTATAATGGGTATATACTGTATATATTTTTCTTGGTGCAGTAAAAAAATATCTATATATCTAAAGATGAAAAGATGCTGGAATTATAAGAATGAAAAATAAATAAATAAATATATAAAAATAAATAAATAAATAAAACTGTGTGTGTGTGTGTGTGTGTGTGTGTGTGTGTGTGTGTGTGTGTGTGTGTGTGTGTGTGTGTGTGTGTGTGTGTGTGTGTGTGTGTGTGTGTGTGTGTTTACCTAGTTGACCTAGTTGTGGTTTATGGGGGGGGGGAGTAATCTGATAGTATTCCATCTCTGTATACATCCAGTTTGGTCTTAAAAGCATGGACAGTTATGGCATTAACATCTTCACTGAGTTCATTCCCTTTGTTCACACATCTGTGAGGAAAACTATACTTTTTGATGTCTCTTCAACAGTTCTTCAACTTCTTACTTCTTCAATTTCTTACTGTGTCCCCTTGTACTCTACTCTGTGTGTGTCTAAAGTTATAAAACATTCTTTGTTCATATTTTTCATACCATTTATCATTCTATAGATGTTTATTAAATCCCCTCTCTGTCTCCTATTTTCAAGGATAGGAATTTCCAGCATTCTTAATCTCTCTTCATAGGTCACCTTACTCAACTCCAGAACCATCATAGTGACTACTCTTTGTGTGTGTGTGTGTGTGTGTGTGTGTTCCAGGACACTCACTCACTCACATATGGACAGTGCTGGAATGAGCCGCACAGCATCATCTGGCAGGTCACAGTTGGGGAAGAACGGTTGAATCACATACTTTGCAAAGGCCAGCGGCATGATGGGATTGGCGGTGGGCCTGGAGAGGGACAGAGGCATCATCAGTACACCACACACTACTGAGGAAGACCAAAGCATTAGCAATAAGCCAGTGAACTAAGGAATATGTACAGTTTTGGATCCTTGAATGGGAGGTGAACATTAAGGTTATACAGTGTGCATAGTTATCATGGCATTAAGAAGTACTAAGATCAAGTAAGAGGGACACAGGCACTGTACCACTATAACACATTACAGAGAGAAGGCCAAAGCTTTGATAATATAACAGTGAACTAAGGAATGTGAAATGTTCTACATGAGCATTAAGTTACAGTTTTCAGTGTCAATTTATCACAGCACTAAGTATTTAAGTTCAAGTAAGATATTAGTAAGATGGCAAAACCCTTATGCACTTATAAAGACATGATGGTCACCACTTGAACACTTGCACGACAAACTTAACTTTAACTTTACACAAAGATGAGGTTGGCAGCCCAGAGGAAAAGGAAGGCAGGAAGGGAGCCAAAGCCAGCATTAATGTACGCATAGTCTCCGCCTGATTTTGGTATGGATGTGCCCAGCTCTGCATAGCATAGCGCGCCCACCATCCACATGAAGCCACACATCACCCATACCACCAGCGACATGCCCACGCTGCCTGTCTCCCTCGGCACTCCCTTGGGCAAGATGAAGATGCCTGCAGAGAGAGAGAGAGAGAGAGAGAGAGAGAGAGAGAGAGAGAGAGAGAGAGAGAGAGAGAGAGAGAGAGAGAGAGAGAGAGAGAGAGAGAGAGAGAGAGAGAGAGAGAGAGAGAGAGAATCACTGAATGATTGACTAAATGTGACTGACTGACCTAACCTAACTTAACCTAACCTAACTTAACATTAACTTAACGTTAGTGACGCATGGTACAATGGCTTATGGTGAAGGTAGACAAGGCCTTCCTGCACCATTAGCACCATAGGGTACAGTGCTGTGGTACTGTAGCACTGAAATATTAAGCACACAAAAAAAAAAAAAAACGATATTATTTTCAGATGAGGGCCAGTTAGGTTAATTTCTTTGGGTACAGTTTTAAGGTACAGTGACACATGGTACAGTGGCTTATGGTGCAGGTAGACAAGGCCTTCCTGCACCATTAGCACCATAGGGTACAGTGGTGTGGTACAGTGACATCAAGAAATTAAGAAAACAAACTGAAGATTCATTCACCTCCCAGACCCAAAGCATACATTCATACACAGGTACAAATCTATATATACAGAGACACATGACAAATATATACATGCATTTTCTATGTATGGGTATTGTATAGGACATGTCATTCCCCTTATGTACGGAGAAATGAAAAAAAAAAATTAAAAAAGGCAAATTTGAAAGCAATGTTTTGGCAGGGTGAAGTGGGCACAGTTAACTTGCATTTTTCTCACTACTGCTAAATATCTACAGGTAGTGGGGTAGAAGGTAGATGTATGGATATATAATCTATATATGGACGCGGTATGGAACTATGGATAAGCGCTGATGAGGAGAAACTAGCAAAAATTATAACGAGAGGCCGCCTGATGAGAGGACGGAGATGACACGATCTAACCAATACTATTTCTTGACAGGCTTGGACTATTAAACTGAGACATGAATAGTAAATGTATGTATGTATGAACTATGTATGGTCAGTATATGGGCGTATAAATAAGCGTAGGAGAGGAGAAATTAGCATAAAGGTTAATATTGTCAGTCTGGGATCACAGAGAGAGGGCGGGGGGGAGGATGGAGATGCAGGCATAGGTGACGCTGACTAACACAAACTATCTTATTTAACTACAGACTAGGACTATCGGGCTGGGATGTGAATAGTAGATGTATAAATGAATAATCCACCTATGGGCGTCGTGTGGGCGTGCGGATGGGCGTGAATGAGGAGAAACAAGGAAAAAAAAAAGAATGGCACCGATGTTTTGGGGAGGAGGCGGGGAAAGGAAGGAAAAATATGGAAAGATTATCTTGTTATTTTTCCTACTACAGACACATTTTTACATACACAGAAAGTCAGGGTACATGTATCAATGTATAATCTATGTATGGACGCAGTATAGATGTATAAATAAGCGTAGCAGGGAAGAAATAAGCAAAAATGTTAGCGACAAGGCGGATGTTTGGGGTCGGATGATGGGAGAGGAGGGGTCCGAACACGTACTATCAGACTATCTCACTGACAGCTTGGACTATCACGGTAATACATTCATGGCAGATGTATGGGTGTATAAACTATCTATACACGCAGTATGGCGGTAACAATAAGCGCAGGAGATAAGAAAACTGAAAAAAAAACGAATAAAGAGAAGCCCAAGTTGGTGACAGGCAGCGGAGGGAGAGAGAGAGAGAGAGAGAGGGAGGCGGACATTGAAGAACCACTAATGTCATTGTATCTCACTACTATCTTGGACTATCAGGCTGATACGTGCAGGGTGAGCAGGTGTGACTATTACCTTCGCGATCTGGAAGGCATCAACTTGCAGAGTCTCAAAAATTTGTATTTCCTCAACTTCTTGTTTGTTGGTGGGGTGCACGGAGGACCTGAGCCCATCAAACACAGTCTTCGTAAATCTCTTCATCTTTCACGTTACGGCCTGTTGCGTTTGACCTGACCTTGACCTGCAGGCTTACATGGCTCTACAGGCTAGGGGAAGGCCTGGGGCACATGTCTGGCGGGTCAGGCTAGGGCAGGCTGCAGGCTGGGAGACAAGATTCGCTATTACACTTTTCGATCACTGAAATGAACCGAGTAGCTGCGCGCGCCATGACGTCAGCTAGGAAGATGCCAGATTTGTTTAACTCCCCTGGTCTGGCACTGTAAGGCTCTATGTGGCACTGTACGCACTCACACACCTTATACACCTAATACACACCTGCACACACCCATACACGAAGCACCAGCACCTCTAAAACAGCGAAGGGAAATATTGTACAGTCTCCAACGCAAGCAATGTCTGCAAACCCGATTTTACATTCTGAGACCACTGGCACTATACAAGGCACCCTTCTCATACACACACACACACATATACACTATACTAAGCCATACACACACACCCATACACCCTTAACAGCCCCAAGAGGGAGGAAAATTAAGAAGTATACGGTTCTATTGGCACCATGGCACTTATGGCACTGTGGCACTAGAGAAAGCCTGTACACACACACACACACACACATACACACACATATACTATACAAAGCCATACACACATCCATACACCCTTAACAGCCCCAAGACGGAGGAAAATTAAGGAATTCACGGTTCTATTGGCAATTATGGCACTGTGGCACTATACAAGGCCTGTACACACACACACACACACACATACACACACATATACAGCCATACACACGTACATAAAGAATCAGACTCTTTCACTCATTCAATTAACAAAAAAAAAAACCCAGACTGTTCGCTACTCAAAAAACATCATAATATTTTTTCAGTGGCACTGCGGCATTGTGAAGCCACCATGCAAAATATTTACACTCGTATTATAAAAAAAAAAAAAAAAAAAAAAAAACTGGAGGGTTCATTAGTTTGATAAAGCCTTCAAATGCACATAGAGAGGTTATAATAGTAATAGTAATAGTAATAGTATGTTGCAGGAGGGAGGAGGAGGGAGAGGAAGGGGAGCGGAAGAGGAGGAAGATTCTCTCTCTCTCTCTCTCTCTCTCTCTCTCTCTCTCTCTCTCTCTCTCTCTCTCTCTCTCACACACATTAACAAGTTGTAATTGTTGTCATAAGGTAGAAGTGACATTAACAACATTTCTATATTACGAACACGAGAAATACTTAAGGAAAACGTAAATTTATGATATTTTAGGGTTCTCAAGTAAATTTAAGAATAAACAATTATTTATATATGTACTATTCAAAGTACTATCTATCTGTCATTTATAGCACTACTACTACTACTACTACTACTACTATTACTTATGCAGAAGGATGGGGGAGAGAAATTAGAAGGAAGAGGAGGAGGAAGAAGAGAAGAAGAATTTTTGTAAGTCTCTCTCTCTCTCTCTCTCTCTCTCTCTCTCTCTCTCTCTCTCTCTCTCTCTCTCTCTCTCTCAAAAAAAAAAAATATATATATAAATAAAAATAAAATAAATAAATAAATAAATAAATAAATTGAAAAAAATAAATAAATAATGATAAACAAAGAAAAATAAACAAAATTGACCAAAAAAAAAATATATATATGAACATAAACAAAAAAATCGTCGTACATTTTGTAATAACTATTTAACACCGCAAACTCCCACACTCTCTCTCTCTCTCTCTCTCTCTCTCTCTCTCTCTCTCTCTCTCTCTCTCTCAAGAAAAGATACATAATTACGAAATAATTAATAGTAGTAGAAAGGCTATTTTATATACATATACATATATATATATATATATATATATATATATATATATATATATATATATATATATATATATATATATATATATATATATATATATATATATATATATATATATATATATATATATATATATATATATATCGCCAATAAATAATTATAGTCGATTCATATAACAGTAAATGTTAACACTCGCAAAACTATCATAAATTATTAATAGCAAGATCAATTCAATTTCTCTTTAGTTTGCGTTAAAATATTTTGTTTTCTCTAGTACTTCAATTTTCAAGATGGCCGCCGCCCACTCCTTGGAAATCATAGGGTCGAAAGTCTTCCAAACATGCATGTTAATAGCGACCATATTGTCTTTACCTATATAAAGTATTTTTTTCCTCTTTTCTTTAACTTTCTTGCACTAAAAACTGATAATTAATAGTACAAAACAACACAAAATAATTGATAAAATAGAAGAGACTCTTACACTGTCCTAAAAACTGTCTAAAA
Source organism: Scylla paramamosain (assembly GCF_035594125.1). Taxonomy (NCBI): domain Eukaryota; kingdom Metazoa; phylum Arthropoda; class Malacostraca; order Decapoda; family Portunidae; genus Scylla; species Scylla paramamosain. The sequence goes on from NC_087173.1 coordinate 12,083,320, forward strand.
TAGTATTGGAAGATTAATTCAATTATTTCTTTAGTTTACGTTAAAATTCTGCGGTTTCTCTAATGCAAGACAGCCGCAGTTCTCTTTTATCTCCCTTGTTTACAAACAGTAGGGTCGAAAATCTTACAAATTTACGTGTTTATATAGACCTTATTGACATTACAGGGATTGCTAGAGAGAGAGAGAGAGAGAGAGAGAGAGAGAGAGAGAGAGAGAGAGAGAGAGAGAGAGAGAGAGAGAGATAACGAAAAGAAGAGAAGGAAGAGGAGGAAGAGAAGGAAGAAGAAAAATAAGAGGAAGAAGAGGAAGAAAAGAGGAGGAGAAAGAGGAAGAGGAGAAGGAGGAGGAACAAACAACAATAACCTCCTCTTCCTCCTCCGCCTCCTTCTCTTCCTCCTCCTCTTGTTATTCCATTCGTTTCTCCCTTTCTCTACTACTACTACTACTACTACTACTACTAGTACTAAATTTATATGTGGTGTATACCTCTCACCTAACTCCTCTGACTATAAGAAATTGTTTGACTACTTAACTTCCAAAGTGGAGCACATTCTGACCCTCTTCCCTTCTTGGAGACTTCAATGTTCACCACCAGCTTTGGCTTTCCTCTCCCTTCACTGACCATCCTGGTGAACTAGCCTACACCTTTGCTATCCTCCATCACCTAGAGCAATTGGTGCAACACCCTACTCGTATTCCTGACCGTCTTGGAGATACGCCCAACATTCTTGACCTTTTCCTGACCTCTAATCCTTCTGCTTATGCTGTCACCCTTTCTTCTCCGTTGGGCTCCTCCGATCATAATCTCATATCTTTATCTTGTTCTATCGTTCCAGTCCCTCCTCAGGATCCCCCTAAGCGAAGGTGCCTCTGGCGTGTGTTTTGGTGTGTTTTGAAGGTGTTTTGGTGTGTTTTGGTGTGTTTTGAAGGTGTTTTGGTGTGTTTTGGTGTGTTTTGAAGGTGTTTTGGTGTGTTTTGGTGTGTTTTGAGGGTGTTTTGGTGTGTTTTGGTGTGTTTTGAAGGTGTTTTGGTGTGTTTTGGTGTGTTTTGAAGATGTTTTGGTGTGTTTTGGTGTGTTTTGAAGGTATTTTGGTGTGTTTTGGTGTGTTTTGAAGGTGTTTTGGTGTGTTTTGATGTGTTTTGGTGTGTTTTGGTGTGTTTTGAAGGTGTTTTGAGGTGTTTTGGTGTGTTTTGGTGTGTTTTGAAGGTGTTTTGGTGTGTTTTGGTGTGTTTTGAAGGTGTTTTGGTGTGTTTTGGTGTGTTTTGAAGGTGTTTGGGTGTGTTTTGGTGTGTTTTGAGGGTGTTTTGGTGTGTTGTGAAGGTGTTTTGGTGTGTTTTGAAGGTGTTTTGGTGTGTTTTGAGGAGGTATTTTGGTGGTTTTCCTTGGAATGACTACTGCTTCCGTGTCAGAGAGCCGTCTTTGTGTGCTGAGCGCATAACAGAGGTGATAGTGTCTGGCATGGAGGCGTACATTCCTCACTCTTTTTATCCTCCTAAACCTTCTACACCTTGCTTCAACGCCACTCAAGTTAGTGGAGACTGCGACAATTGTTTAAACACACAACCGCCAAATTTGAAATGAGCCCTGCGGTGTTTACATTGACAATTCTTCATCTATTGTATGACCTTGTGTGAAGTCATTGAAAAAGATTGTGTGTTATTACCAAATGTTTAATTGTCATGGAAGAATTCAGATAGACTCTTTAAATTAATCTATACAGCTTGGGTCTACCACAGATTAACGTACGCTCTGCACCACATTATCATACGCTCTGCACCACATTATCGTACGCTCTGCACCACATTACCGTACGCTCTGCACCACATTATCGTACGCTCTGCACCACATTACCGTACGCTCTGCACCACATTACCGTACGCTCTGCACCACATTACCGTACGCTCTGCACCACATTATCGTACGCTCTGCACCACGCTATGTATATTATCACCGCATTTCATTTATCATTCTTTTTTCTTTTCGTTCATAATTTGTTCTGTATTATATATTATTATGTATTTATGTATTTATTGACGTGCTGATGTTTCGATAGACTTGACAGTACATGCAGGATAGTGAACTGTTATTAGTTATTCAGATAATGACATGAATATAATTAGTTAAATATTAGCCAAAAGTGCCATACCATCAGGAGACAAAGACAAAACTATATCATTACATGTTTACGTTAAGAGGAAATAAACTATCAGCGAAAATCAACCCTTTATTGTTTATTTTATGACAGAGGGCGAGACGGGACCTGCGACTCTCAACACCAATCAACACCTGACAAACTGCAACAATTTCCACACTAAAAAATAAAACGATCTCCCTGTTTTTCTTTTTTTTGTCAATAGCACCACTAACCACTCCCGAACACAAAAGATGAACGTAAAAATTAACCCCCCTTTAAAAACAATAAAAAATAATGATAATAGTAAATAAATTAATAAACAAAATAATTAAATATGATAAACTGTCCTTAAATTATCTGTTCCTTTACATGCACTCCCACACCACGAGACACAGACAGCACCACCACACACTGCTACACCCATCCAGGGACTGAGACACCTTGCACACATCACGTCTATCTCTCTACACCCCAAAACGCATCCACACCCACTTAAACACCCAGAAACAGCCTTATCCACCCGCAGCACATCCCTAGCCACCCAAAACACACCCAAACTCCTTAAAAATACCCAAAAAAAAACACTTAAAATACCCCAAAACACACCCAAACTCATCAAAACTGACCAAAACACCCCAAAACACACTCAAAACTGACAAAAACACACCCAAAACACACCCAAAACTGACCAAAACACCCCAAAACACACCAAAACACTCCAAAACACCCCAAAACACACCCAAAACTGACCCAAACACCCCAAAACACCCCCAAAACACACCCAAAACTGACCCAAACACCCCAAAAGACACCCAAAACACCCCAAAACTCATCCAAAACACACCCAAACACCCCAAAACACTCCAAAAACACATGAAGAATGCCACAAATGAATATAAATATTTAAATATATACACATGACACAGGGTGGGAAGGGAGTATTGAGGAGTAGGGGAAAGGAAGGGTGCAACAAGAAGCAGGGAGAGACAGGGTGTAATAAGATGAGACAAACAGCTAGACAGGGAAATTAGACAGGGTTTATTGAGGTGAAGGAGAAATAGGGATAGTTTAATGAGATGCAGGGGTGATACAGGGTGTATTAAGGTCCAGGGGCAGACAGGAAGGGTGTACTAAAGTGTATGAAGACAGGAAGGGTGTATTGAGGTGTGGGACAGACAGACAGACAGACAGACAGACAGACAGACAGACAGACAGAGAGGGAGAGATTAAAAGAGAAAATTTGAGATAGACAAAGGATATGAGAGAAAGAGAAAGAGAAAGAGAAAGAGAGAGAGAGAGTACTAATCATCTCAATCATTCAATAAATTCCTAATATATGTATAGATTTGTGTATACTAGTCTTACCTAATGTGTGTATAGATTTCCAAGCATATACCAGCATCTCTTATGAGTTTGTGTGTTTATATCAGACTTAGCAAAGATTTGGATGTGTCTCTAAATATATACTAGTGTTTGTATACAAGTTTGTGTGTATACCAGACTTATTAAGAGTTTATGTGTGTTTCTAAGAGTATACAAACCATAGCAAGTGTTTTTATATGTCTCTATGTGTAAACCAGTGTTTGTGTGTGTATACCAGCATTATATAGTGTTTGTAATGGTTTAAGTGTACACTAGTCCTTTTTAATTGTTACCTTCTCACTATCCCAGCCCTCCAGATACACCTGAGGCACACAGCGTCACCCCAGTACAGCCCCAAGTTGGTCTGGCTAGCCCCAATGAGGATGAAAGCAGGAACCATCATTATCACCTGCTGTGGTTGATGATGGTGGCTTCTACGCACACACACACACCTCAGACAGCAATTCCTGCAACAAGAGAGGACAGAACAGCATGCCAGCCGCAGCAAGAAAGAGTGTGTGAACAGCCGCGGCCACCAACCAGCCAATACTTCCCTAGCAGAAGAACGCAGCCCTCACAGTCGACCCAGTGGTGAAGCCTGTGCCCAATATTACTTATCAAGACTCTCTCTCTCTCTCTCTCTCTCTCTCTCTCTCTCTCTCTCTCTCTCTCTCTCATCCACCATTAGCCAGTCTCCCTCCCTCTCTCACCATTGGTTGGTGGCCTGTACAGCAGACACCCAGTCGTCATAGTGAAGGGATTTTCTCCGAGTACTGTACCTCCACCACTCCCTCCAGGCTCCTCCCACTTTCTTCCAGTCACTCCATAAGCTTGATAATCAGCAGCTGTCCCTCTATACCACAAGCTTCACTCTGGGCAACTCTCTGGAGGCCTCCGAACCTGTGGGTGTGAGGTTAGGTTAGGTTAAGTTAGGTTAAGTTAGGTTAGGCTAGGTTAGGTTAGGTTGGTTAGGTTAGGCCTGTGGATGCTGTGTGGAGGAGGACAGGACAAGGAGACCAGTGGGAAGGCTGTGGAAGGCCTGTGGATGGTGTGTGGAGGAGGACAGGACAAGAAGACCAGTGGGAAGGCTGTGGAAGGCCTGTGGATGCTGTGTGGAAGAGGACAGGACAAGGAGACCAGTGGGAAGGCTGTGGAAGGCCTGTGGATGCTGTGTGGAGGAGGACAGGACAAGGAGACCAGTGGGAAGGCTGTGGAAGGCCTGTGGATGCTGTGTGGAGGAGGACAGGACAAGGAGACCAGTGGGAAGGCTGTGGAAGGCCTGTGGATGCTGTGTGGAGGAGGACAGGACAAGGAGACCAGTGGGAAGGCTGTGGAAGGCCTGTGGATGCTGTGTGGAGGAGGACAGGACAAGGAGACCAGTGGGAAGGATGTGGAAGGCCTGTGGATTTCAAGGTAATGCAACACCACACACCAACACCAGAACAATGCCTCACCTATCCACCTGCAGCCACATCACAGTCTCCCCCTTGTAGGTGATGGCAGGAGTGGTGGTGCTTGTGGTGGTGGTGCGAGGAGGCAAGGCACCGATGGCTGGAAAAGAAGGGGTGAGTGCATTGAGGCTGCAGGACGCGGTATACAGGTGTGTGGGAGGTGAGAGGGTGGGAGAGAGGGAGTGGGCACGTGGGAGAGAGTAAGTGTGTTCTATGGCAAGATATATATAGGATTTCAAGGGTGTTTTTGTGTATGATAGGGAAAATATTCATACACACATACACACATACATTTTCATCTCCCAAGCACCTTTCCTCTCCTCCTCTTCCCTCTTTCCCTGTCTCGTGCAATAGGTAAACACACACACACACACACACACACATAGATAGAGAGATAGATATTAGCCCAGCATGATTTAAACAATATAACTAACACACACACACACACACACACACACACAAACACATTGATAGAGGGATAGATATTAGCCCAGCATGATTTAAACAACTAATATAACTATCAAAAACACACACACACACACACACACACACTTCTCCACAAATCTGAAGGCACTGTGGTTTCCAAGCCCTCAAAGTGAATGAGAGTGTTGAGGGAATAATATTGCACCACTGCCTGCATGAACTTGTCACTAAAGCTGTCATGCGTCTCACACACCTCCTGTCACCGCTCATGCTGGCTGTCAACGCAGAACGCACCCTCCACCACTCATTGTTTGGGGTGACGGTTCTGTGGGAATGGAAGATAATTAGATTTTCTCTCATATCAAGTTGAATTGGTTTAGCTCTCTCTCTCTCTCTCTCTCTCTCTCTCTCTCTCTCTCTCTCTCTCACAATTGATTCCAAAGGCCACAAAGATGATTAGCAGAGGTTTTTGTGAGTGTTTCTCCTGACAGTAATGTAGGAATGTTGTTAATTTGTCACTAAAACCATAAAAACATCCTTAAAAACCTGTGCTACTTTGAATAGAGCCTTTTAAAAGTGTGTTTCTCCCATCAGTCGAGAAATGTAGTTATTTATTTACATTTTATATATAACACACACACACACACACACACACACACACACACACACACACAGGTGGTCTGGCAGGAAAGTGCTATGAGAAATATACAAACGCATAGCAAGGCAAGGCACACAGCTTTCACACTCACCTCACACTCACAACACTCTTTCAACACCTTAACCTTTGTTGGGGAAGAGAAACACTACTGTCTTAACCTTACAAATACACTTATTATAGCTTATCTCTTACATGTACCAAGACAAGGCACACAACTTTCACCGTTACTCTCACCCACAACAATCTTTCAATGCGTTAATCCTTGTTGGGGAAGAGAACCACTAAAATATTATCTCCTACAAATATATTTAAACACTCACTCAACATGCAACACCTTAGATGAGAAGCACTCCTATCCAACCTTACAAAACCACTAATTAAAATCTTATCTCCTACATATACCAAAACCAAAACACACAATTTTCAGCCTCATTCACTCAACACAGAACACGTCAGCCCTTGATGAAGACGAACAGCACTCCTACCTTAATCTTACAAAACCAAAACACACAATTTTCACCCTCATTCACTCAGCACACAACACGTCAGCCCTTGATGAAGACGAACAGCACTCCTACCCTAATCTTACAAAACCACTAATTAAAATCTTATCTCTACTTCACTTACCCATCCATACACCAACCTTGTAACTCCACACAAGACAAGACACCACAGTCATCCACATATATCTATGCCACACTGACTCCTGAAGCTGGTGGAGCACAGGGTGGACCAAAGGGCATCAGCTCCACACTCTGGGATGCCTGTGGGAGAGTTCATACGAGACCAGTGAGTACTTCTTCCGCATTCAGGGTCCCCTCCACCCTCTCGCACAGTACCTGAGGGCATGAGGGGGTGGTGAGAGGGTAAGAGGGTGTGAGGGAGGAGGGAAGGGATGAAATGTGGTGAAAAACAGAGGAGAACACAGGTGAAAAGGAAAATTGAAGTAGAGAAGAGGGAAAGGAAGAAAAGAGAAGAGATGAAAAGAAGGAAAAAAGAGAGAAAACAGAATTATAAACACAATTTTTGACATCATATCTAAAAATCTCTCTCTCTCTTTAGTGCTCCTTCAAAAATTCTCTCTCTCTTTAGTGCTCCTTCAAAAATTCTCTCTCCCTCTTTAGCTCCTTCAAAAATTCTCTCTCTCTCTTTAGCTCCTTCAAAAATTCTCTCTCTCTTTAGTGCTCCTTCAAAAATTCTCTCTCTCTCTTTAGCTCCTTCAAAAATTCTCTCTCTCTCTTTAGCTCCTTCAAAAATCTCTCTCTCTCTCTCTTTACATCATTCCTTCAAAAAAAATACACTTGGTAAGAGGCTTTAACAAATATTCATGTATCACCTGCTGTCAAGGTACTGCTCACCACAGCCAATGAACACCAGTACAGAACACACAGCACCAGCAAGTCACACACCTCCAGGGACGCCCCACTGATGACATCCAGGGGGTCTATCACACTGCCCCAGGACTTGGACGTCTTGTGGCCGCCACCATCACCCTGGAGGCCATGCAGCAGCACAGTCTGGGGAGGGAGGGTCATATAACACAGGTGATATAACACAGGCAATACTGGTAACAATTAATATCACGTTACATAAGAGGAAGGAAAGGTAACACACAGGTAGTCAATTCTTTCAGTCTATCGCCATCTATAAACATTATTAGCCTTCTGAAATCTGCATCTTTTTATCAAACAATTAGTAATGCTAGAGTTTACAGTATTAACAGATATTTTAGTTATATACCAATGAATATATGGACTAATTACACGCCTACAATTAGTTACCGGAGTTTGTGATAATACATAAGACAAAGGAACAAAAACAAGATTAATAAGAGAGGACAGAACCAGGAGACCAAGACCCAGATGACCTCACCTCAAAGGAAAGCCTCCCCGTCAAGTCGAGTCCCGGCATGACCACCTGAGCCACCCACAAGAGGATGCCGTGACCCGTCTTCAAGGTCGTTGCGTAGAAGCGAGCATGGTCTCTCCCCTCCCCTGACCTGGCCAGCCCAGCGAGGCAAAGGGAGGGACCAGAGGAGTAACAGGTGTCCAGATCTTCCTCCTGCTGGGTGGACATGGAGGTCAAGGGTGTGCCTGGGGAGGAGCACAGGGTGAAGACGGAAAGTTGCGATTATTAATGTAGCCGTCAAGACTTTCATTCATCTATTGCTACATGAAGTTTATTTTTTTAATGAGGGTTTGCGCACACACACACACACACACACACACACACACACACACACACACACACACACACACACACACACACACACACTTTCTCTTTATCATCCTCTTCCTTCTCTTCTTTTCTTCTTCTATCTCCTCCTCCTCCTTCTCCTTATATTCAGGTCAAGTCAGGTCATCCAATTAGAATAAAATCAGACAGACAGACAGACAGAAACAAACAAACACACACACACACACACACACACACACACACACACACACACACACACACACTTGAATGATATAAAATAATGCAGTTTTCCCTCACAGAAATGGTATTACTGCATCTCATAAACCACCAGTACTGCTACAGTTTATCATTAGCAAGACTTGACAAATACTATCATAGCTCAAGAACCAAAATGAATATTATACACCTTTCACATATCTAAGGCCTATGCTCTGAAACATCTCAGCACCACTATTTCAAAAGGACTCTAGATGAAGCTACACAGGTTTTTAAGAATGTTTTTTAAAGTTTTAGTGACAGATTAACAACATTTGTATATTATTAACAGGAGAAACACTCTTGAGAACCCAGCTAGGTATCTCTGTGGCCTTGAAAAATACTCATGAAATAATACGGGTTTTCAAGAATGTTTTAATGGTTCTAGTGATGGATTAACAACATTTCTACATTATTAATCTTGAGAACCCAGTGTTTTGGTGAAATTTCTTGTTTGTGCGCGCGTGTGTGTGTGTGTGTGTTAGAGTTTACGAGGACAGGTATGCTTACGGATGTACAGACAGACACACAGGCCAGTCTCTCGCTGCATCCATGTCCCAGCTGTCCCAGTCAAGTGAAGCCCCCAGATGCCGCAGCTGGTCGAATATCATTGTTCCTTCCTCCTCTTCTTCCACACTTCATCAATAAACCTGCAAAAAAAGGAAAATTTGTCTTTTAAATATGTAAGTTAGTTGTACGTAGTCTACTGCCCAAGAAAACAGAAAACTGGCTAACTATTTTGACTGCATAGAAAAATTACACACACACACACACACACACACACACACACACAGTTTTGTATATTCATGTCTCTCTATCATTCTAGTTTTCTCAAGGCAACACTCACTCTTCTGTCTGTCAAGGTCGTGTTTGGTGTTCCCCTGGGCGTCCCACAGGTGCCTCTCCACCACCATCTGTGTTGCTGACCCTGTGTGGTGTGCCCCTGGGATGAACACTGCCTCACCACCCTGCATCTGTGCCTGCATCAGAGAGAGAGAGAGAGAGAGAGAGAGAGAGAGAGAGAGAGAGAGAGAGAGAGAGAGAGAGAGAGAGAGAGAGAGAGAGAGAGAGAGAGAGAGAGAGAGAGAGAGAGAGAGAGAGAGAATATTAACATGGGACAGAAGGGGTTATCATTAAGTTAATTTTAATGAGAGAGAGAGAGAGAGAGAGAGAGAGAGAGAGAGAG
>NC_087173.1:12097985-12100485 GCF_035594125.1 Scylla paramamosain
GCGCCGCCCCGCGCCTCATTGGCCCGCGACGCGAGCCCCGCCGCGGCCGCCGCTGGTGATTGGGTGGCCGTTGTGTTAGGTTCATAGCAAGCTTTTGTGGCCTTTGTGGCAACTTGTCGTCAATAATGTGGTAGTTAAAGCTGCTGGAGGGACCTGCCGGGGCGCCGCGCCCACCACCGCCCCTCGCCGCCTGCGTCAGGGTGTTAGGCCCGCGGGCACACACGCGCACACACGCGCACACAAACACACACACACACGCGCGCACACACACACACACACACACACACACACACACACACACACACACACGCGGTGTCAGTCATATAATAATAATAAAAATGAACGGTTTATTGTTGAGGCAGTTAACAAAGTGAAAATGTAGAGAGGGGGGAAATACTGGGTGATGCAGTAGTCCCCTTGCTAACTTCCCCAGAGCCTCTCGGTGCCTGGTGGATAGTCAGGACAGACTCAGGGTGGTCAGGGCTTCTTCATAGGTGGTGTAGGCAGGGCCAAGGATGACCCTGCACGCCCTCTTCTGCACTCTCTCCAGCTGGAGCTGTTGAGTGTGTGTGAGGGAGGAGCACCACGCTGGGGAGGCGTTTGGGGAGGATGAAGGTGAGGTACACCCCCCTTAACTCGTCAGTCGGCGTCCCCAGCGACCTGAGTCTGCGCAGCATGTACAGCTGTAGGTAGCGGATCTCAAGGTGCCGGCATGCTGCTTCCAGGTCAGCTGGTCGTCCACCGTGACTCCAAGCTTGGCACATCGGACCACCTGGAGGGGGTGAGGGCCCACTGTGAGCCGGGGAGGGGGCACTGGTACACAGGAGGTACACAAACGTTTGATGGTCATCCTGCTCTCCTCCGTCCACGTCTGCAGTCGCTCCAGAATTGCTAGCAGTGGCGAGTCGTCCGGGTTCTTGGTGGACACTGGGACAATGAAGACTAGCAGTGCTGTGTGATTTCCCCTCCCTCCTCCCTACGTCTCCCTATTTCCTCTCCCCACTCGTATTTCCCCGCATTGAGAACTGCAAAAGGGAGGAATATTGAAAGAATGACCTTCCTTCACGTCCTGTGCTAGTTAGGAGACGATACGTAAACAGGAGACGTTTCAAGAGGCAGCTGTGAAATCGACTATTGTTTTTCATCATCCCCACCTGTAAATTCACGTAAACTTCTCTCCCCTTCTTATTCCCCCACATTGAGAACTGCAAAAGGGAGGAATACTGAAAGAATGATCTTCCTTCACGTCCTGTGCTAGTTAGGAGACGATACGTAAACAGGAGACGTTTCAAGAGGCAGCTGTGAAATCGACTATTGTTTTTCATCATCCCCACCTGTAAATTCACGTAAACTTCTCTCCCCCTTCTTATTCCCCCACATTGAGAACTGCAAAAGGGAGGAATATTGAAAGAATGACCTTCCTTCACGTCCTGTGCTAGTTAGGAGACGATACGTAAACAGGAGACGCTTCAAGAGGCACCTGTGAAATCGACTATTGTTTTTCATCATCCCCACCTGTAAATTCACGTCAACTTGTAAGGCTCCTGTTGACTCGGCACTGACAGCCTCTTTACTGGGGTTAATCATGCTGTTAAGGGAATGCCAGGTGAATGTACACCTCTTCTCTCTCTCTCTCTCTCTCTCTCTCTCTCTCTCTCTCTCTCTCTCTCTCTCTCTCTCTCTCTCTCTCTCTCTCTCTCTCTCTCCCCTTCCTTAAAATGTCCCTCTTCAAACACTTTTATTTTCCTCTTCCTCCTCCCTTCGTGTCCCTCAATTTCCTCTCCCCATCAGTATTTCCCCTGCCTAAACTCCCCTTCCTTTCTTCTTCCTCTTCTTCCTTTCTTCTTCTTCCTCTCTTCATTTCCCCTCACGATTTGAATTTAATTTTCTTATCCTGTTTTTTTCTTTTTTCCTCTCCATTTTCCTCTCCCTTAACTCATCACCCCTTTAGCTCCCCTCTCCCTCCCCTACCTTCCCTCCCCACCCCCCTACCACCAATATATTCCCTCGTACAGTAATATAAACAAGCATTTTCACCCTCATCACCATCCCAGCATCCTCTCAAGCTGATATAAACTCCCCACCTATTTCTTAACCTCCCCAATAATGACTCTCCTCCTCCTCCTCCTCCTCCTCCTCCTCCTCCTTATTGTGTCATTAACCTCCCCTGCCGTTTAATTAATTAGTCTCTTCAATTTCAATTAAATAAAAGAGATATGTTTGGGTTTGTGAGAGAGAGAGAGAGAGAGAGAGAGAGAGAGAGAGAGAGAGAGAGAGAGAGAGAGAGAGAGAGAGAGAGAGAGAGAGAGAGAGAGAGAGAGAGAGAGAGAGAGAGAGGCCCTTCCACTACACACACACGCACACGCACACGCACACACCTAGGCTGGTTTGTAATTGGCACAGGTAAAGACTGGCCACTTTCACCCAATGACCTGAGACCTCCCTGTCATTATCTCGTCAGGTGGGAACAGGTAAGGGTGATGGGGGTCATTTAAGGGAG